>NC_054711.1:8159420-8169420 GCF_016097555.1 Gigantopelta aegis
GAAACCACAAAGGACCATGTATCGGTGATAACCTGAAAAATATGCATGCAAAGAATGGGGATCAAAACTCAAAACATCACCGTCCCTGCAAGATCACATGGTTAGTAAGTATGGTGACATGAACAAAATGTGTGGATGTGGTAAAACATGCAAAGATGAATTTAAGTTTAATAGTGAGTGTTCTTTTGTTGTGTACTGTACAGAATATTACAATACTCAAATAGCTTATTGTGATTTTTGTTACACCAAACCAGTCAATATCATCATCACAAGCAATCTTACACATTACGTTCAGAAATATGGAATATTTAGTATGACGATTTTGTTTTCAATTTAGTTGAATTGTTGATTGAACTGTTCATTTGACGCTTTGTTATTATGATACTGCATTGGCTGTTCTTCCTCGGATAGTAATAATTGAAAATGTACATGATCATTTGACCATTTTAAAATGTTTTTGTTTTGATAAAACATAGTTAATAAACAATGAATATAGTTTTGTCATTTCTAAAATTCAGAAGTGCATTCAATTTATATGTCTGATAATCCCATCTGAATATGGGCCAGGATCTTGGAGCTATTCATATGGTGGAATTTGTGAACTAGTCTTGTTCCCGTTGCAGGTTGGTCGACACTAGGCACAGCTATTTTGTTGTCGTTCAATCCAACCAAAAACTGTGATTTCTGCAAGATATATACACACACGAGTATACATATATACACGTAAACTCGTACACACACACATCCAGTTTATTGTGGTTTATTTTAAACCCTTAGGAAAATTAAGATGATAGAGAGAGAGAGAGAGAGAGAGAGAGAGAGAGAGAGAGAGAGAGAGAGAGAGAGAGAGAGAGAGAGAGAGAGAGAGAGAGAGGGGGGGGGGGGGGGGGGGGGACAGACAGACGGAGAGAGAGACAGAAATTTGGAAAGCAATATAAACAGGATTTGGAACAGAATTTAGTATTAACAATAAATTCTGAAACAAATAAGACAAAGATCATAAGACAAAAATCGTAAACACTCCGTAATTCGACTAAATATCAGCAACAGTTCGTATCCAGACAGTAAACGTTCCGTAGCATTTTCATTAATTTTATTAATCTAATTTAGTCATAAATAATTCATACCTGTCAACTCTCACGCATTTGGCGTGAGTCTCGCGCATTTGGCGTGAGTCTCACGCATTTGTAACAAACAGCACGCTCTCTCGCAACGTTACTATAATATCACGCTTTTTCTAAAAATAAAAATATTTTATAATCGTGGTTTATATTTTAGAGCTGAATGGAATTATATGCTGATCATTCAAGATCTCTGAATTCGTTACCTATTATTATTAGGTAACAGCATATTGAACCTACCCTCGGTTCAATACCAACAATCACTCGCGGATGCTACCGAAGACCGACTTGTATGGTTTAACATTAACCATATTAATTAGTAAAACTTGCACTCGCTCGATTTTTTATTTTATTCTTTATTTATTGATTTTTTTTTGGGTGGGTGGGTGGGTGGTGGGGGGGGGGGGGGGGGGGTTCGTTTTAGAGATTTCTATTTTGGACTCAAACAAAAAAAACCACCCCAAAAACTTCGCCCTGGACCTGACCAAGAGCCTGCAGTCCCTGGACCTTGACTTCTAATTTTCTCACGCCTAAGAATTGCCACAGGTTGACAGCTCTGTAAATACTATATTTCTGTTATGATATATGTATTATACTTTAGTTATAAACTTTAAACAATTAATAATCAGGAAACGTTATTAAATAATACTGATATGATTTGTACACATTTCCTGTAAATATACATCCAAATCTGTATAGTACTACAGAATATGTATTCATTTTGAAAAGTATAACATGTGTTTGTTTTGATACTAAGTGTAAATAGAGGTTTTACCCGTGTGGGTTTTTTGTGGGGTTTTTTGTCGTCCGTTCCATAGCAAAAGCCACAGACAGTCAACATTGTACTCAAATCAGTAAAATATAAAAAGTCCGTATCAAAAACAAGCAACACACAGTAGCAAAAATCGTCAACAGTCCACTCTAGCTGTAACCGAGTACCGAGACAGTGGGTATGAACACCAACAAACAAAAAATATCATCCGCAAACTGTGAATCGGCGAAGCCGTTCTCACATAATTTTGCGGATGATTTTTTTGTTTGTTCATACTCAGATGAACGTAAAAGAAATGACAGACAATACTTATAAATAAATTTGAATCATACTCGCTAATAATAACACTAAAACTTCATACTTTATTTTTAATTATTTTTAGTCCATAAACAATAACGTTCAATAAGACAACTTGCGCATATAAAATGGCGTCATCAGACATGACGTTCCTTGACGACGTAATTTTTACGTTGATCGAAAAATTAACAAACTCCCGTTGCTACGTCTGGACCAATGGTATGACGTTATGTTGTAATGAATGTAGCAAAAAATGTATTATTAATGCATGTAATCGACATTTAATTATTCCGTAGACAATTAAAGGTGCGATATCAAAATTCCATAATTAAATAGATACTTCCATCCAAAATTATGTATTAATTTTTACTTTCAAACGTCAATATTATACCTTCGGTTACGAGTGTATGCAGCAAAAATGAATCGCTGTCAGGTGCTCTCTTTATCCCACTGACAGGATAGCACATACCACGGTATATGATGTACCAGTCATGGTGCACTGGCTGTAACGAGAAATAGCACAATGGGCACACCGACGGGGATCGATCCCAGACCGACCGCTCATCAAGCGAGCGCTTTACCTCTGGGCTACGTTCCGCCTCGACATTTGGAAAGACCCGTTACCGTATATGTATTGGATTTATAATAAATTTTTCAGTTCAAATTCAATTTCTTTATTTCGGTTTTGGGCACGTGGCTCTTCTTCACACAATAACACAACTTAATACACATTTTAAATGGAATGGTCATAAGAGTACAAGACAAAGGGGCGGGGGGGGGGGGGGGCGAGGACAACTGCCCCCTTAGTTTTGGGGCTAAACATCAAATTCGGCAAAAATTATTGAGATATTCGGGTAAAATGTTGTAACCTGAGACCTTTTTACCATATATTTTCATCATTCCACCTTCAAAATTAGCATGTAAAAATGCGTAGTGATTCATTTGCAACCCTATATAGCTGTTTGATTTTGCTAATATAAATAAATGTTGTTTTTCGGATTCGGACATTTTCGTTTAATTCGGGCAAAAACAAGCCTGCCCCCTCCCCCCCACTACAAAAATTGGAGTCCGTACGCCTATGCGGAATGGTTGAATGAATGAATGTTAAACGACACCCAAGCAAGACATTTTAAATGGAGACGAATCATATATATAATCGATTATATGTGAACACTAACTGTTGGATCCTACTTCGTGTCTATGGTCGTGTCTGCATCCATGTATGTCTGAACTGAGCTTCACGCATCCCATTCATACACTCTGCTTGTAAAACTAAACTAATTATCGTTAATAGTATAACTGTTGCATGTGCGAGAGTGCCATACGCAATTTATGAAATGAGTATGTATGCATGGATGAATAAATTAATGAATGTATGTGTGTATGCATGCATGTGTGTATGTGTATGTATGTGTATGTATGTCTGTAGGCCTATGAATGAATGAATGAATGAACGAATGTTAGTGTGCGTGTTCATGTGTGTGTGTGTGTGTGTGTGTGTGTGTGTGTGTGTGTGTGATATAACATATGACAGTCAATATTATAAAGGTTATATATGGCAAGGTCACAATGACACAATTAAAAAACAAAAAAACCTTTAAAATCCCAAACTATAAATATGTTACGTCAATAAGAGTTGTTGGTCAATCATTCTTGCTTCTAGGTATAAATATTCCACGATTGCAGAGTTGTAAGCTTTAAAATTCAATTACGTCAAAATATCAAGTGTGACATCACAGGTTATTTCCTTGGACCCAAAATAGCGCGCCTGAATCGTAAGGTGATAAAACATACAAATACATTAGGCATAAAGAAATTAATAAAATGCACGGGCCAAACCAATCTAATTAAAATTAGCTCCACTATTACATGTGATAGTGGAGCTAATTTTAATTAGATTGGGGCCCGACACAATAGCGTTACAATCAAGAGAGAATGCATTTCTTTATCCTCACCCACCCCTTGCATTGGCATTGACCCGCACCTGATTAAAAAGCCACGTCTATATATTCGTTCACCTCGTTTTGGGTTAACCGCACTTAAACTGGATCAAGGTTTGTTTCTAGGTGACGCTCTGTTGTTACGTCATAAGACGGAACAATGTTCCCAATAAAACAAAACTATTAATCGCACGTAAGCCAACAGAAGTAGACACACTTTACTGAATATAGTCTACAGAATATATATATATTATTTTTTTCCAAGAGCGGGAGTGGCTTCTAAACGTATTTAACGTGGTGTATTTCAGAATCCAATCGACCCATTTTGCCGACAGGTCATAACGCGACAAAGTGGGAAACGAACGGGGATGATTTCATTTCCCAAAATCAATTATCACTTTGTACGTTTGTTATACCGCATATGACCTAAACGAACATTGATTTGAAAAGAAAAGCCTTGGAAATTACAGAAAACATGAAAATACGCCAAGTCCTGCTTGATAATGTATTCGGAATTGAATACCTGTTTCCCCATACGACCTACATGTTTACATAAAAACACCGGTGACACCGTTATATATATGTCTATATTTATAAACATGCACTCGGCTAGGTCATGTGTACCTACTTCCGAATGAGTACTAGCAGGAATGGCCCATAATGCAATATCGCGCGAGGGATGCAGTGGGTAAAATGTTTCGCTGCACCAAATAAAATAGATATTTTCTCTTTTTACAAAAATAGAAACTCTTGTGTTAAAAAGCAATTGGTGAATGGATTTATAAATAATTAAAGGAAGTTATCGATGATTTTTTTTTAATAGAACGAGAAAGAAGGAAAGACATGATTCAGTTTCATTACTTAAGGTAAGTTTTACGTTAATATTTATTGACAAAACTAACAGAATTACTGCGTTATAAAAGAGAAACAGACCTAAAGTTAATTTCTAATTTCTGTATTTTACGTTGCATGAGAAATCAAAGTACTTATCAAATGCACAGCGGCGTCGCAGAGTGTGCGGTCGGAGAAAGCTAGGGGTAGAGAACATACGAGAAACGTCCCTAATTTTAAAATATTTATTTATTTATTTATTTATTTATTTTAATACATATATAATATACAGAGAATGATATTATGTTGTCAAGCTCGTAGGGGCGTTTCGGCAAAAGGTGACAATTAGTTTTCTCCGGACACTAATAATTCAGGACCGACCCTTAATTATACCGCTATTTAACGGCCATTTCGGAACACTAAAAACAGCGTGTATTTCCAATGTTTAATAACCGAATGTGTACAAATGTGGAATAAACAGAGTCAGCACACTGCATATAAAAGGTCAATGCAATCCATGCACACTGCACGTACATCCGTTTGTAGAATTTGTAATCCGTGAGACCAGTAAGCGCCAGAATAGCAGCAGATTGTTTACAAGCTAAGCTCGAAAGCTATATACAAACCATGCTGCATTTAGAAACAACAGATGTTAGAAGTATGTTATGCAGAACTCTAAAAATGTATGCATGAAGCAGAAGCGTAATCATAGGGTAGGTTTCTAGGGGGTGCGTCTCTCTCTCTCTCTCTCTCTCTCTCTCTCTCTCTCTCTCTCTCTCTCTCTCTCTCTCTCTCTCTCTCTCTCTCTCTCTCTCTCTCTCCATATATATTTATGTGTCAGCATAAATACACCCACACCCACACACACACACACATATTCACATGCACACATGCACACACCCACACATACACGCATACATACATACATACATGCATGCATGCATACATACATACATACATACATACATGCACACACACATACATACATACATACATGCATACATAAATACATGCATACATACATACATGCACACACATACATACATACACTATATAGAAATTTATACATCAATACATATACGCATGCATGTATACATGCATACATACTCTGTCAAGTTGAATCATGCATACATATATACTCTGTCAAGTTTAAGTTCTTAATCTAAACATTTGGCTTCTTTCATTACATCATGGTTTATTGCATATTTAAATACACCTGAACACACACACACACCACACACACACACCACACACACACACGCCACACACACACACCCACACACACACACACACCACACACACCACACACACACACACACGACACACACATACACGTACATATATATATATATATACATATACATACATACATACACACACACACACACACACACACCACACACACACACACACACACACACACACACATACACGTACATATATATACATATACATACATACACACACACACACACACACACACACACATACACGTACATATATATATATATATACATATACATATGCATACACACACACATATATTTTTTCACAAAATAAGACTATAATAGAGTTTCAGACAGTACGTATGTTTTAAATGTCAAATAAATAGCATTTAAATAGCTGATAAAGAATAGGATAAAAGACAAAACTAAATGAATTTTAGAAATAGAAGAAAAATGTTCAGTTTTTGTTGTCATCATCACGGCCATTGTAATCGTTATCGTCATCATCATTATCATCATCATTATCACTATCATCATCATCATCCTTATCACCACTACCATCATCATCAACATCATCATCATTACTACAATCATCATCCTTATTACCACCACCATCATCATCATCGTCATCACCATCGTCATTATCATCATCATCATCATTACTACTAATTTATAACTGTTCTTTCCTAGTTGCTTTATTGACAGTTTTGTGCACCACGACTGGTACACTAAAGGTCGTGATATGTGTTATCCTGTCTGTGGGGCGGTGCAATTAAAAGATCCCTTGCTACTAATGGAAAAATGTAGCGGGTTTCCTCTTTAAGATTGTATGTCAAAATTACCAAAATAACCGATGTGCTTCAGCGGTGTCGTTAAACACAACAAACTTCTTTTTTTAACAATTGCTTACGTAGCGGGTCCACAATTAATTAATTTTGGAACATGTTCAATTTTAAGGTTAATCAAACTAGAAATACTCTTTTGACAATTCCAAATATATTTATCTCATAAATATTACTCTATCGTATAAATCTATATAATAAATTATTATCAATACTTCGTTATACACCAACAATGCCATGCAGTTAGAAAAATACTGCGAGTAAACAACCAATAGCAATATTAAAAAACGTTTCTTCCTGGTTGCTATAGTCAACGTTCTAAACAGCACAGCTGTCGATTGTGTGATATATCTATACTGAAACGTGTATATTAAAGGCACTGTCCTGAGTTTGCAGGACGTATTAAAGGCACTGTCCTGAGTTTGCAGGACGTATTAAAGGGACTGTCCTGAGTTTGCAGGACGTATTAAAGGCACTGTCCTGAGTTTGCAGGACGTATTAAAGGCACTGTCCTGAGTTTGCAGGACGTATTAAAGGCACTGTCCTGAGTTTGCAGGACGTATTAAAGGCACTGTCCTGAGTTTGCAGCCATTGTAAAATGTTTACGATAACAGAGCCTTGTTGGCAACTACTATTTCATACTAAATACATTTTCTTGCTCAGAATACCAGAGTCTGTATATCGAATGCGTTTATATATATATATATATATATATATATATATATTATTTTTTTATTTTTTTTTATTTTTTTTTTTTTCATACGTACGAAATTATTGTGCGGTAAAATTCGGTATGGGCTACTACAAGCATTAGGACAACAACAAACACTTTGTAAATACAGACACTGATATTCTAAATAAGAAAATGTATTTAAGGCTCTATTGATCGAAAACATTTTACAATGGTTGTAAATTCAGGATTGTTCCTTTAATAATATTTTTTTCCAAGAAGAACAAGAAAAGCATGAATGATTTAAAGGCATATCCTATGTTTAGTATCATTAAACGAAACACATTATATAAAATATCAGTTGCTGTATATTAAACGCGCAGAGTCTAGTTTTAACCCGTAAAAAATTGACACTTCAAAATTTAGTTAATTTACAAACCTATAACTCATTTGGATAAAGTTACAATAGAGTGAAAGAAGAGTTTGTGACGTTAAAACCGGGAAATATTCTTAAAAATAGATTGGAACTCGAATCGATAAACCGCTACTTCTCAGACGCACGTAAGTTTTTAAAAATATGAAACGTGCATTTTGTGGTATTAGAAACACCAGGATGACCAGAAACACTTCGGTTCTACGGAAATGGATACTCTAAAGAATAAAATATAAGTAATGTTTGATTTCAGTGATCATAAACGGCTTTAACAGTGAAACAATATGCTGTAGTGTTTAATAACTAGGGTCTGTCCCTTTAAAGGGGGTATGATCGTCATAGTGTTTGTATTATAGTCGTCCCCACAGGGAAAGCCTTTTTTATACTATGCAATTTACTGCAAGTTATTTATTTCTGAGCCTGATCGTCATAGTGTTTGTATTATAGTCGTCCCCACAGGGAAAGCCTTTTTTATACTATGCAATTTACTGCAAGTTATTTATTTCTGAGTCTGATCGTCATAGTGTTTGTATTATAGTCGTCCCCACAGGGAAAGCCTTTTTTATACTATGCAATTTACTGCAAGTTATTTATTTCTGAGTCTAATCGTCATAGTGTTTGTATTATAGTCGTCCCCACAGGGAAAGCCTTTTTTATACTATGCAATTTACTGCAAGTTATTTATTTCTGAGTCTGATCGTCATAGTGTTTGTATTATAGTCGTCCCCACAGGGAAAGCCTTTTTTATACTATGCAATTTACTGCAAGTTATTTATTTCTGAGTCTGATCGTCATAGTGTTTGTATTATAGTCGTCCCACAGGGAAAGCCTTTTTTATACTATGCAATTTACTGCAAGTTATTTATTTCTGAGTCTGATCGTCATAGTGTTTGTATTATAGTCGTCCCCACAGGGAAAGCCTTTTTTATACTATGCAATTTACTGCAAGTTATTTATTTCTGAGTCTGATCGTCATAGTGTTTGTATTATAGTCGTCCCCACAGGGAAAACCTTTTTTATACTATGCAATTTACTGCAAGTTATTTATTTCTGAGTCTGGTCGTCATAGTGTTTGTATTATAGTCGTCCCCACAGGCAAAGCCTTTTTTATACTATGCAATTTACTGCAAGTTATTTATTTCTGAGTCTGATCGTCATAGTGTTTGTATTATGGTCGTCCCCACAGGGAAAACCTTTTTTATACTATGCAATTTACTGCAAGTTATTTATTTCTGAGCCGATTGTTTTCTAAATAGTACCCAAAAATAGTTTGTTTTGTCTTTTTTTTTGTTATTTATAAAACACTTTCTTACGTCAAACCAAACTGAAATTATTTACAAAATGCATTTTTTTCTGTAGGAGGATGAGACGGACTATAGGTCAAACTTCATTTTATTTCCTAATAATTATTACTTACAAATATTAGGACAACCAGAAACACAATCAGTGCATACAGAGTTAAAGTTTGTTTTATTTAACGACACCACTAGAGCACATTGATTTATTAACCATCGGCTATTGGATGTCAAACATTTTGACGTATTATCTTAGAAAGGAAACCCGATACATTTGTTTTTTCATTAGAAGCAAGGGATCCTTTATATGCACCATCCCACAGATAGGATAGCGCATACCACGGCCTATGATATACCAGTCATAGTGCACTAGCTGGAACGAGAAATAGCCCAATAGGCCCACTGACTTGGATCGTTAAATATACAGATATTGATATTTTAATCCATAAACTATATTTAGTATGTAATGTTAGTCGTTAAATATCTTTTATTTAGTCCGACAAATCTTTTTATGCCAGCAAACTCATGCCATTAAAACAGAGCCCTTTTCCAACGACTAAAATTACATACAGT
>NC_054711.1:8176920-8181920 GCF_016097555.1 Gigantopelta aegis
GTTCTTTCAAAACTAATCATTCGCTAACGTGTGTCTCCAATAAGTTGCAATTCAAGAATATTTTTCCAAATGACGTCTTAGCTTGGTAACTGGTTTAACGTGTCCATATACCACTAAGTTTTCCAAATGACGTCTTAGCTTGGTAACTGGTTTAACGTGTCCATATACCACTAAGTTTTCCAAATGACGTCTTAGCTTGGTAACTGGGTTAACGTGTCCATATACCACTAAGTTTTCCAAATGACGTCTTAGCTTGGTAACTGGTTTAACGTGTCCATATACCACTAAGTTTTCCAAATGACGTCTTAGCTTGGTAACTGGTTTAACGTGTCCATATACCACTAAGTTTTCCAAATGACGTCTTAGCTTGGTAACTGGTTTAACGTGTCCATATACCACTAAGTTTTCCAAATGACGTCTTAGCTTGGTAACTGGTTTAACGTGTCCATATACCACTAAGTTTTCCAAATGACGTCTTAGCTTGGTAACTGGTTTAACGTGTCCATATACCACTAAGTTTTCCAAATGACGTCTTAGCTTGGTAACTGGTTTAACGTGTCCATATACCACTAAGTTTTCGAACACGCCTATCCCGAATCCGAGGAGATTAGCTAAGCCGATTTTGAACAAGACACCAGATGTACATAAATTGAATATTTTAAAAATAATATAATATTTTTATTAAAGGGACATTCTTCAGTTTGCTGCAATTTTTAAGATGTTATTGACTAACAGAGACTTTTTAACGATTGCAATCACATATCAAATGTATTTTTCTGCACAAAATATTAGTGGCTGTATTAAATTTCATTTTATTTTCTAAAATATATTTTTTCGTACGTATGAAATTATTTGAAGACAAAATCCAGTTTGGGCTTCTTACAAATATTATAAGACGACCAGAAACACATTGAATGTACAAACACTAATATTTTAAACAAGAAAATATATTTAATATGTAAGTTTAATCATAGAAATATTTTATTAGTCGGAAACATCTTACATTGTAGCAAACTCAGGAATGTCCCTTTAACAAGAGGTACGACATAATGCTTTACGAAGAGCGACTAGCGTGGGTGGGGCAGTACAACAATCTTTTGTTTTGTGGTTTAAACCATCTTTATTACCATCTTATAAGATAAACGTTTTGGGGATTGGCCAGAAGTCGATTTCAAGAACGCCCGTCCTTGTCAGTTATTTCATTTACGTTCATCTCATATACGGGTTTTTTCGGCCTGGAGGGGGGGGGGGGGGGGGGGGGGGGGTCATAAAAGAATAGAATAGAATAGAACAGAACAGAACAGAACAGAACAGAACAGAACAGAACAGAATAGAATAGAATAGAATTTATTTTTAACGACACCATAGCACGAAACGTAAAAGAAATAACAAATAATACTTATAATTAAATTTGAATCACACTGGCTAACAATAACACTAAAAGTTCATACTTTATTTGAGTTGTTTTTGGTCGATAAACAATAACGCTCAATTAGACGACTTGCCCATATAAAAATGACGTCATCAGATATGACGTTACCTGATGACCTAATTTTTACGTTCATCAAGAATCGAGAAATGAACAAACTCCCATTGCTACGTTTGGACCATTGGGATGGCGTTATATTGCAACGAATGTAACGGAAATTTAGTTAATTATATATGTATATATATATATAATAATAATAATAATAATAATAATAATAATAATAATTTAATAATGAAATATGTAAATTTAGGGGTTTTTCTTCAGCTAGACAAAAAAAAGAGGATATCTTTAACAACAAATTAATGAAAGAAGACTTTGATTTTCAGACAGTCACGTGATAAATGACATCATGGTTGAATTGGGATCCGTGCGTAAACTGACGAAGAGGTTCTGGGAAAAACAGAAAGGTATGCAATAACAGCACCGTGTTGCTGTAATACAGTTACAAGTAAAATATTTCGTAGTCCGTAGGGACATATAAAGTGCGGTTCTTTCTACGTCCGGATATTGTTGCATACCCTATGTATAGCTAATATTTAAAACCTGTGGCACCATGTTTCAACCGTTTCTCAACTGAAATAGTGCAACAAATGGACACACAAATCAAAATTGTATAACCTACCATACTCACTAAATCCCAATTGAAGTACTTGCATCATTATTAACAAAATAAATCTTCCGGCAACAAAAAAAAAAAATTACCCGCCATTTTAAATTTGCTAAATAGAGGGAAGCAACTCGCCCTGCACATTAAGACTTTATATATTTCGCACCTTTACAGTTATTTGTGTAAAAAAACAATCTACAATGTAATCAATCGAAAATTGTAATGAGCCTTACCATGTCCTGACAAATCTTTTGAAATGGACGAATCCACAAAATCTCACAAGCTGACGGTCGTTAGAAAATGTATTTTGTTTAACGACACCACTAGAACACATTGATTTATTAATCATCGGCTATTGGCTGTCAAACATTTGATAATTGTGACATATAGCCTTAGAGAGGAAACCCATTACATTTTATTTTTCATTAGTAGCAAGGGATCTTTTATATGCACTATCCCACAGACAGGATATGACATACCACGGTCTTTAATATACCAGTCGTGGTACAGTGGCTGAAACGATACCACGGTCTTTAATATACCAGTCGTGGTGCAGTGGCTGGAAAGAGAAATAGCCCAATGGGCCTACCGATAGGAATCGATCTTATAACAACCACGCATCAAGTGAGCGCTTTGCCACTGTGCTACGTTCCGCCCCGCAGAGAGATGAGCGGCTCAAAGACGTATCAGCAGCATTGGTCATGCATAACGCTGACTTGTATTCGTTTTAAATGAACACTCCCAAATCAGTGACCCTGGGGCGTAGCCAGAGAGGGGGGAAAAAAACGCCGAGGAAAACCCAGACCTGTAAAATAAATTTCAGTGTTATGGGAAAAATTAAATAAATCTGGGGAAATATCAGACGAGACAAGCGCCTCTTCTGCATCATGCTGGTTACGCCATTGCAGTTGGTCATTCTCAGAGATTCTCAAACAAAACTGTACTAACGTAAACTTGCATTATTTGGTTGTAATTTTATATGCATATGGTTGAAGGTAGAATGTGTACAAATGAATGAATGAATGAATGAATGAATGTTTAACGACACCCCAGCACGAAAAATACATCGGCTATTGGGTGTCAAACTATGGTAATGCAAACAAATAAAGTGATGATCAACATCAATACAAAAATTCAAGATTTAAATAAAAACACAGAGTAACGAACCGTGCAAAAATACACATATCACTGATAGATACTGACTTTTACTCAAAATTTCAATTTTGTGCTGTACACCACTGCACCACGGTGAGGTTACAGCACGCGCTGGGGATGTACAAATGAATCGGAACAACAAAACCGTAATACATGATCAGGGCCGTATCTCTGCACAGGCGGAGTCGAATGGGCGTTTGGCAAAATAGTGGTTGGTTCCGTGAGTCTCTGTCTAGTGCCTTGTCTATATGAACACAGCCACTGTCGAGGAGATTTTTACTGGAGATTTCATCCTTCGTTTACCGCCAAAAAGAGGACTGCCATTCCCAAAACTAGTTTACTCAACCAAAACTAGCACCAGACAGAGCTCATTAGAATAAGTACAGCTGTGATGACATGCATACATTATTTGGTTGTAATTTTATAGGCATACAGTTGAAGGTAGAATATTTACGAGAGAAAGTAAACGTTAATAAACAATTTTGCAAGTTTGCCTTTCAATAGTGACAGGTATGTGTGTATGGAAATGATACAAAAGTCATTTGAGCTCTCTCTTTTAGTTCTGTATTCCCTAGCTAAATTGGTAAAGAGCTTATAATTGTTTTATATGAATTTATTTTACATTATCACCAGTGATATTCGAATTCATAAAATAACATAGGCGTAAGGGATCCCATTTTTGTAGGGAAAGAAGGAAATGTTTTATTTAACGACGCACTCAACACATTTTATTTACGGTTATATGGCGTCAGACACTTGGTGAAGGACCACACAGATATAGAGAGAAGAAACCGGCTGTCGCCACTTCATGGGCTACTCTTTTCGATTAGCAGCAAGGGATATTTCATATGCACCATCCCACAGACGGGATAATACATACCACGGCCTTTGATGTACTAGTCGTGGTGCACTGGCTGGAGCAAGTTTTTGTAGGAGGTGGAGGCTGTTTTTTTGTCCGAATTAAACGTAAATGCCCGAATCTGGATAACAAACGTTTTTTTAATTATCTTTACTGCCAAACAGCTATATAGGGTTGCAATATGGATTACAACTAATTTTGCGGGTAGAATGATGAACATACATGGTAAAAGGACACAGGTTAGCATATTTTTCCCGAATATCTGTATAATATTTGCCCGAATTTGAGGTTTTGTTCCAGCAGTAGGGGTGCATTTGCCCCCCCTCCACCCCCACCAACCCCCCAACCCCCCAACCACCACCCCCGCCCCTGTCTCTTACGCTTATGCATAATAATAATGTGAGCAACATATGTCGCCTACGGTTCATTCATAGTTCTCGTTTTACAGGAGTTCCCCCTGGCGGACATATTTTGTGTCGAGTATGTGGAGATAAGGCGTCTGGCTTCCACTATGGTGTGTTTTCGTGCGAAGGTTGCAAGGTATGTATCACCAGGAGTTAGTTGAATGACTCAAATTTAAAGGCCAGGTATAGTTCGTCTGGCTTCCACTATGGTGTGTTTTCGTGTGAAGGTTGCAAGGTATGTATCACCAGGAGTTAGTTGAATGACTCAAATTTACAGGCCAGGTATAGTTCGTCTGGCTTCCACTATGATGTGTTTTCGTGCGAAGGTTGCAAGGTATGTATCACCAGGAGTTAATTGAATGACTCAAATTTACAGGCCAGGTATAGTTCGTCTGGCTTCCACTATGGTGTGTTTTCGTGTGAAGGTTGCAAGGTATGTATCACCAGGAGTTAGTTGAATGACTCAAATTTACAGGCCAGGTATAG
>NC_054711.1:8186920-8212043 GCF_016097555.1 Gigantopelta aegis
ATGACCCGAACTAGATGAGGTAGGTTATCTAGTTGGCAGAAGTAAAATTTAGTTTTTCTGACTATCAGTCAAACTAGATGAGGTAGGTTATCCCGTTTTCAGAAAGAAAATCTAGTTTATCTAATTAATAATCAAAATGGCCACCAGAGCAACCAGATGAGGTAGGTTATCGAATTAGCGGAACGAAAATCTAGTTTATCTGGTTAACATTCAATTGAAGATGGCCCGACAAAAAGAAAATCTAATGTATTTAGTTTCAATGCAGTTCATAGTAGTACAATCTAGGTCATTCGGTTCACAAGTTCTAAAATTTTAGAAAATATATGGGCAGTCCAAATGTAAGTTTAAAAGACATATATTCTGGAGTATACATATGTGAAATTACAGCAAAATCAATACACATTTTATTCTATGCTCATCTGTTTATTGTTCAATATAGTCCCCACCACATGTGTGGGCTAGTTTTTCAATTCCTTCGTCATAGAGTGCAATATTCAGGAAGTTCTGTTTTGTAAGTTCAACAGCTGTCGTCACTTCCTCGATACCTGACAACTGCTCCATGTAACAGATTGAAATCTTGTTTGTTTTTTCTTCTGTTTTCTGCTTTCGAAAATGGCTGTTTCAAGACATGTCATGTTGTTTAGCGAGTTCGCTGTCATCATCAGAACACCAGGGCCGTAGCTAGCGGGAGAAACAAAATCCGGAAAAAATTATAGAAACTTAAAGAAAATTCTCTTCTTAACCGTTTATGGAGTTTTAGACTAGGGCTTCCACGAGTCCAAAATATTGGACTCGTGTACTAGAGGGTCAGACTCGACCCGGACCTAAGTACCCGACACTTACACTAGATAAAAATGAGAATAATAAGGAATAACATAAAATAGCGTTATGCATCTTAATTCCAGTTCTGAACATTGATGCCAAATCATGCCATTGTATTGCATTTAATAACCGGTTGATACGTGCAGTGTTATGACGGACAAACGGCCAGTTTAGAAAGAGAAAAACTAGCGTATGATCATATAATTATTATGTAACTTATATCGATGATTATCTACTGCTGAAATTATTGTCCTACATTGATCATTGTATTCCACGTTGTACGGGTACTCGAGTCCTGCAGTAAAATCCGACCAGAGTAACCTCAGCTTTAATGACATTATGTGCCTTGGGAACTTATTTTTGGACTACCCCTCGTAGTTCCCAATCATTTACTTTCTCTAGTAAATCATTTTGTAATCTTAAAGGCATACTGTCGCGGATTTAAGGACCTTATTTCTCTAAAAATGGATAATAAATAAAAATAACATTTCCAAATCTAGCTATCGCATCACCGTAACTGAACTATAATGGAGTGAAATCCATGTTATCCCTCTCGGCAATTTTAGTCTTTTAATTATGGACCATTGTCATAATTCAATTATTTTTACAAAATGTCATTAAAAAATGGAGTATGGTGGTTATGAAGGTGGTTCAGTAAAGTAAATTTAGGAACAAATCAAATTATTTTTGTTCAGGTAATACTTTGTTAGACCATTAAATAGGTCAGTGGTCTGTGACAATATGCCTTTAAGATTCAAATTCCAATAATTTCTCCAAAGATATCTTATATAATTATTCAAACTGAAACAATAATATATATATATATATATATACACTGTTTTTGTTGTTGTTGGGTTTTTTTGCTGTTCAGTATATCATATGATCATTTCCAATTGTTAGGTGCAGATTTTAAAAACAGCCGAAGATTCTAATCAAATCTACCTCCGATATCTCCCTGTGATTATTCGCTCCGTTTCAACGTTTGCCATGGAAATTCCCGCATTTCTGGACTTGAACTTTGAAGATCAGCGACATCTCATCAAAGGATGCATCCTGGAGATCGCTGCAATCCAGGACTCCATGTACGTGCAGCACGAGCAAAACGTCTGGGAAGATAAAAAATTAAAATTCAGGATTGAGGGAGAGGACTGGCAGAAGTTTGGACTGTTTGGGAATATATTCTCCGCTTTTCACAAAGTGGCCCGCAAGATGAAGAAACTTAAGCTGACCAACGTGGAAATATCGCTACTGTGTGCGATCGTGCTGTTTACTCCAGGTACAGTAACGGATATGACGTCATTTGTTTTAAAGTCGCAAACCCTAGTTTTTAAACACTACCTCGCATTTTACACTATTAAAGGCAACACACCACCATTTGTCGTGTCGTTACTTAATGTAGCAGCTTAATATAGTCCGGTTCAGGAAACAGTTCCTCATAAAAAATATAAAAAATCTGATATGCTTTTTGAAATCTTTCTTTGATGGTTACACATAGGTTGACCTCTGTAGTATTTAAATAAACCATTGGTTTGAAGTAACTTGTTATATGTAGTACTAACTGATAAGAAATGTGCAAGTGGTATAGTGCCACTTGCATAACAGCAACACGAGACGGTGGTCGGGCATAGGGGCCATTAATTAAAAACATTGGTGGTTGACCTATGTTGATTTTGTTACACGGTACTTGTCATTTGAGAGCACTCCCTAAAATTAGTAGTCACATGACCCTCTCGACAGTGTTGTCTCTTTCACAGAATATATTCTGATATAGAAATTGTATTGTACTGTATGAAGTAATTAATGGTGGTGTGTAACCTTAAGCCTTTTTCGACATTATTTACACTCACTCAGTACTGTCTGTAGACTATTTATTTTATTAGTTTTTACAAGTGTGGTCGCGCCTTTACATCTGTATGTGTCTCATTATTGCAAATCGCCAGGGAGTGTAGGCTATGTTATTATCTCAAAATTATAGTTCACACTCACACAGTACTGCCTGTGGAATTCTTATTTTATTAGTTTCTATAAGTTACATGGTGTGGTCACGCCTTTACATCTGTATGTGTCTCATCATTGCAAATCGCCAGGGAGTGTAGGTTAAGTTATTATCTCAAAATTATAGTTCACACTCACACAGTACTGCCTATGGAATTCTTATTTTATTAGTTTCTACAAATTACACGGTGTGGCCGCGCCTTTACACCTGTACGTGTCTCATTATTGCAGATCGCTAGGGAGTGTAGGCTACGTTATTATCTCAAAGTTATAGTTCACACTCACACAGTACTGCCTGTGGAATTCTTATTATATTAGTTTCTACAAGTTACATGGTGTGGCCGCGCCTTTACATCTGTCTGTGTCTCATTGTTGCAGACAACCGGGGAGTGTCCGCCGACAGATAATAATCCCTAGACAATACGTTTTCTACTAATAATAACTATACGGCACACAATCAGTCTGTTCTGCCTGTATAATTTATATTCTATTATAAAGTATCTATAAGTTATTCAGTGTGATCGCGTTTTTGCCCGTCTTTATTTTAATGTTGCAAACCGTTATTCTTGTCTGGTCTTGTTAGGAAGGGAAGAGTAAACATACAACTCTAATTACACAAATAGCACTCCCTGTAAAATCTTTTTTTCCTTTTTTTTTCTTCTTTTTTGTTTGTTTGGCCTTTTGTTGTTTGTTTGTATGTGTGTTTGAGTTGTATTTTTGTTTGTTTGTTTGGTTGGTTGGTTGATTTTTTTTCTTTTTTCTTTTTTAGTTTTTTCAGTTTTATTTATTTATTTAGTTTTGTGGGGTTTTTTGTGGGGTGTTTTTTGGGGTGTTTTTTTTTTGGGGGGGGGGGGGGGGGGGTGCGTTTGGTTTAAGGTTGGTTTTTTTTTTTCTTATTTTTTTCTGTAGTCTCAACCAGTAGCGAAGAACACTTCATTATATCAAAACCACAATTAAAATAATTTTTACATCATTACTATAAATCACACAGTGTGACCACGCCTTTATTTTTGTTCTCTGTTTTCTCTCCCTGTTCCACAGACCGCCAGGGCGTGAACACCAACAAGATGCTGGAGAACCTGGAGACTGACCTGTGCATGGCCCTCAAGTGTCAGCTACTGCTCAACCACAGCGACGGCTCCCCGCACTTCGCCCACGTCGTCGAGGTCCTCGTGGACCTGCGCATGATCACCACCATGTACCTCGACGACGTCTTTGATGCCCAGGTGGAGGTGGACTCCGTGAGCACCTTGCTCAACAACAGGTGCGCTCCTGGTGCAGCGCGCACTTCGACTCCAGACATCGTGAAAAATATTCTCAATTCTCATCTTAAGAACAGCGTGGAACAGATGGAAGATTCTCAAAGGGAGTTTGAACAATGTGGAGGTAGCTTGAGAGTATCTAAGAATATCGATGTAAACCAGTATCAGATAGAGATGGAACAGAATCGTGACCCTATGGGCAGATTTCCATATACTCCAATGACTGATGGACAAAAATCTAGCCGAGGACAGATGGTAGAAGAACAGAAATATATCTCTGTAGAACAGCGGTGGAATTCCCAGTGGTTAATGCAAATTGACCCACTAAATAGCCTGAAGGAAATGGCAGGGGAACCGAGCAGTATCCTTAAGAAGCAGCTGACACAAAATCGACAGAAAAGTGAGACACGTGGATTGGATCAACAGACAGCATTTGTAGAACAGAAACATGATGTCTTTGAGGCAGCATTGCATCGTCAACAGGTGACTAAGGCAGAAGTACCTAGTCCACAGGCAGGAAGAAACCCGACGACTGTTCGAAGTCCTGCTGAAGGAGTAGCTCAACCTCAAAAGGGCAACACTGCTAACACGAACATTGAGTCTATGCAAATATCTGTAGTAGACTCGGGGTTGCATAAGGATGATGATATGTCTACAAAGGTTGTGCAGACATCATTTCCTATGGAATGTTTCGATGAATGTGGTAGAACTACTCAACTGACTATGCTGTCTGAAGCAGACGATAATTTATCTTTGAGAAACCACAGCGAGACAACTGTAGTTCGGCCAGATCGTTTAGATGATGCTCAAATATTGTACAACTTCCAGAATAGTTATAACCATATCACAAACACGGCCTTCAAAAGCAGCAAGAACAGCGTTTCTAATGGCGGTCCTGTCCTGACGTGTAACAGCCTTTCGGCATTGGATTTATCTACGTCACGTTGTGACAGAGACCGACCAGTCATAACCAGTAGTGTGTCTACCTCAACACAATTCAGTCTGGCTAGTAACTTTCCATCTCGGGAGAGAGTTTTCCCATTTGCTTCCAGGTCGTATAGTTTCCCAGGTACAACCCGAAAACGACGAAGTGCTCATTTAAACCGGTTTGGTCGACCGTTCTTTAGAAAATGAGAAGTTGACCTCGACTGGTTCTTACTCAGATCTAATGAATTATCCTTTGTATAAAACGGATCTCACAGAGAACTTGGTAAATATCGAGTCGGTGCAATCTCCAATTTCAGAAGAGAATCATATCGATAGAAACCATGTAATAAATAAACTGGCGCCACGCCCCATGTCTGGACCTGCAGGTGAAGATAGACGTGCGTCTGGTAGTTCTATTGTAAATGATCATCATGGTATGCTGCCACGTGACGTGATGACGTCCAGACCTGAGGATGAAGAGAGGCACACATTCCACAACAACCTACAGGATCAGCATCAGCTACAACGGTCTTTCAAAACAAAGGAGGATGGACATCAGAGTGATGCTTCAATGCAGACGAGATATGTAGTACCACAGGCAGCACCAGTGTCACTGTTATCAAGAACAGTGCAGGAGCAGCCACTACGGACATTTAGTCCATCACAGGGGTATGGAACATCACTAGCATCAACTCAACAGGAACCTGACTCCGCGCATTCCCCAACATCACAGGGGTATGGAACCCCAGTAACATCAACTCAACAGGAGCCTGAAGCTGCGCATTCACCAACACCACATGGATATAGGTCGTCACTAGCATCAACTCCACAGGAACCTGAGTCCACGCATTCATTAACATCACAGGGGTATGGAACATTACTAGCATCGACTCCACAGGAAACTGACTTCGCGCATTCACCAACATCACAGGGATATAGATTGCCAATGGAGTCTGGAATGTCACAAGTTCAAACGTCAACGGAGTCTAGACTCTCGCAGGTACAAACGTCAATGGAGTGTAGGATGTTGCAGGCATCAGTGAGTCCTAAGAGAGAAGACTCCTCCTGTTCAACGTATACGTCTGACGGACAGCTACCAATCAATTCTCAAAAACATCAAACCTCGTCTGGAAACCAGACTACAGAAGACACGGAGTCTTGCTCGCATCACGGTACCAGTGTTTATGAGACTCCTGACAAACAATGCTCATCTCCGCCTTTGTTGATGGCGTGTAGCCATTCCAACAGACCGACAAGCGTGTGCTGTATGTCGCCACCTTTATTAGCTAAGGTACAAGATCAGGCTCCGAGTCACCAAAGCCATATCGCACCCGTAATGAATAGCGCTATGGCTGCAACTGTTATTTAAATAAGTTAACAAACAGTAACCAATGGTGGGTGGTATGATAATAATATTTATTTATTTTTAAACGTGTGAGCTAGCATGTTTTTAATGAAGACAATATAACCTGTGACTTCGTGTAACTTGATTTAAACTGTTATTTATGTGCATATATCCTTGCAAGGTTCAGGCACGCCCATTTCAATCCAAATCTCTGGCAGGGCCAGAGGTTTTCTTGTAAATGATAAAGCGAACGACGCCATCACCTTGTTAAGTCAGTGCCAACATCGATATAACATTTGCGGGATAAAATAGACAATAACACCCGCAAATCTAAAAAATCCATATGGTTATGTCCATTGTAAACTGAATCGTTTTTCTACGGAACGAACTATATATCTGGCTACAATCTAACTGTAGACCCTTGAATCGTCAACTTCGCCTGTTCCAATTGCTAATGGCGTCACTTTCTAATGACATCATTATCTTTCCGGGTGTTATTTTTATTTGATCCCGGAAAAAGAATGTAATTAACCAATCACAATACAGAACACACTCTCAGTCAGTTTACGATATGGACATAGCAGTGACAGATCACCACATAATTCCATTAAACCAATTTCACTCCATATTTGGCATTGGGCTAATAATGTTTTTGTGTTTTTTTGTAACTGTGTACATTAACGAAAAGACACTAAAATACAGGAATTCCTCAACAGCATTTGTCGATAATATAATGAATGATAAAGAAAAGAAAACAAGTAAATACAAATGCCCTGTACATAATCCTCATGTTGTTAATTATCATATATTATATCAATTAAAACACAAACTCTCTTCTTTTAAATATCTGTTAACTTTAAATATCGAACTTGTATCTTTTTTAAGTCTTTTTTTTTCTATGCAAAAGTATGAATATTTTTTTTAAATAGATTATCTTTTTTTTTTTTTTTTTTTTTTTTTTTTGCATGATACAATTGTTTCGGTAAATAGACTGTCTAAATGTTCACCAGATAATGTTCATTGATAATTTTATTACACACACAGACTAATGAGATTCAAACCGGATAATTTTAAATAAATTTTATGTGTGTTTTCTTCATTTTTTTTGTATACTTCACATTACCGGCCAAAAACACTTTTTAATGTTGTTTTGCAAATCGCGTTTCTTTTATCATTTAGTATAGATGTTTAACTAAGCACTAAAATACTTCAACACCATTTTGAGCCATTGCCAGCCGTACTATCTAGTGGTGTGTTGGTAATACACCTTTAACTAGGTGCAACAAAATACATCAACACTCTTTTAATATCAGTCTCAATAGGAAATATCGGTCTCAACAGGTAGTGGTCTAATAGTGTATAGTAAAACACATACCTCGACATCACATTATACATTTTCAGTATGTTGGTAATAGTTATTAACTGGGTGTAACAAAACACCTAAGACTCAAACCAATATTAAAGTCAGCAGTAGTTGCTTCTATTAATATACCGTATCAGCATATTATCCTTATTATCATGTAATAAATATTAAATTGATGTACTAACACACCTTAATATGTTATTAAGTCAATAGCACCTTTATTATCTCGTACCGGCCTCGGTGGCGTAGTGGTTAAGCCATCGGACTACAGGCTGGTAGATACAGGGTTCGCAGCGCGGTACTGGCTCCAACCCATAGCGAATTCTTAAGGGCTCAATGGGTAGGTGTAAGGCCACTACACCCTCTTGAATGATTGCAAACATATTTTATTGTACAAAGAACAAAAGAATTGGGCACAAGTTTGACAACTTACGAGGCCCTCTTCTATATTCATACAATATACACCCTCTTCTCTCTCACTAACCAACTAACAACTAACCCACTTTCCTGGACAGACAGCCCAGATGGCCGAGGTGTGTGCCCAGGACAGCGTGCTTGAACCTTAACTGGATATAAGCACGAAAATAAGTTGAAAGGAATGAATATTATCTTGTATGTTGATAACAGAAATTACTTAATGTTTTATTACATCGTGTGTTGGTAATAGTTATTTCACTGTATGCACTATAAGTCAACACCTTAATAAGCCAATGTCATCTTCATTATCTCGTATAGTTACTTCACTTTGTGCACCATAAGACAACACCTTATTAAGCCAATGGTGTCTTTATTATCGCGTGTGATGGTAATAGTTACTTCACTTTCTACACCATAAGACAACACCTTATTAAGCCAATGGTGTCTTTATTATCGCGTGTGTTGGTAATAGTTACTTCACTTTGTGCACCATAAGACAACACCTTATTAAGCCGATTGTGTCTTTATTATCGCGTGTGATGGTAATAGTTACTTCACTTTCTACACCATAAGACAACACCTTATTAAGCCAATGGTGTCTTTATTATCGCGTGTGTTGGTAATAGTTACTTCACTTTGTGCACCATAAGACAACACCTTATTAAGCCGATTGTGTCTTTATTATCGCGTGTGATGGTAATAGTTACTTCACTTTCTACACCATAAGACAACACCTTATTAAGCCAATGGTGTCTTTATTATCGCGTGTGTTGGTAATAGTTACTCCACTTTGTACACGGATGTTACCTTGTTTATATAGTGGAGTGTTGTTTGAACACTAAATACAGAATGATATTACTATTTAGTGGTATGTTGCACTTGAATTAAAACGCACACAGAACTCGTGCACTAAGATAATTACAATATGTGATAGGTTTAGTGGTGGCCTCCAGTTACATACGTTGAAGACAGGGTCATAATTACCAGGAAGTGTAAAATAGTTTCATTTAAAAGACTATATATACTGTGCGACTAAAGAAACGCATACCCTGTACATAATCCTCATAGTGTAAATTATTATATATGATATTAATTAAAAATGAAACTCTCTTCTTTTATCTATCTTTGCCTTACATATCACCATGTAAGTCTTAAATTTCTCTGTCTGTGTGTGTGTGTCTCTCTCTCTCTCTCTCTCTCTCTCTCTCTCTCTCTCTCTCTCTCTCTCTCTCTCTCTCTCTCTCTCTCTCTCTCTCTCTCTCTCTTCTTCTCTCTCTCTCTCTCTCTCTCTCTCTCTCTCTCTCTCTCTCTCTCTCTCTCTCTCTCTCTCTCTCTCTCTCTCTCAACATATATATTTATATGTGTCAGCACATATGTACCCATGTACCCATCTACCCACCACACATACATACATACATACATACATACACTATATAGATATACATCAATACATATACGCATGCATGCATACATACCATTTCTCTGTCTCTCCCTCCCCCCCCCATCTCTCTCTCTCTCTCTCTCTCTCTCTCTCTCTCTCTCTCTCTCTCTCTCTCTCTCTCACATATAACTGTTGAATCAGGAAAAAAACTGTATCCAATGCAACAATATAATTAATTATTGCCCTTTATTGCTGTGAGATATCTTGCAATTTATTCTCATACTTTGTTCTTGTTCGTTTTGTTTCACATGTTCATTGATTCTGTCATGACTGAATAAATATCCGTTGTTCTCTGTCTACGCCGAGATACGACTACCTCTTAATTTTATTGTTGTGTTTTACTGCCTTGGAAAATGAATGGGTGTGCGCGATTGGCTTGATTTTGTAATCGTGGTCACGTGTTAGTGTGAGCGTGAATTCCCATTGGTCTCTTGTGCAGGGATGTGAGGAGTAGTTCAATGTTTGAGCACTCGCTTGATAGGGTTTTACATGCACATTCAGTACAACAGCTTGTTCTGAATGTGCACGTAAAACCCTATGACATGACATGACATGACATGACATGACTCGTTTGATGTGAAATAGATTGATCGTTAACAGGCGCCGAGTGTGGAGGGAGAGGCCAAGGGAAAAACCGGAAAAAACCACAAAAAAGAGTCACTTTAATCTTTTTAGGGTGGGCGCAGGCCTCTGAAAATTGCGAGAACGATCGTTTCGTTCGCGCATTGCTCGCGCAAATCTAATTTTGCGTAACCTATTTTTTGTTTGCGCAAAATTTGGAGCACCATTTACTTGGATATAACAAAAAGGAAATGGGTTACCTGGATTTATTTCTGCGTAACCGATAAATGGGATACGCAGATTTTCAATTCTCAGAGATCTGTGGGCGAGACCCCTGGTTTCCCCTTGTAGTCGCTCTGATTTATCCCTGGTAGACCTCGGGCTTTATCCCCGTCCCAGCATGTGTCCTGTAACTGCTACATCAAATGCCGTGGTATGTACGGACCTGTCAATAAGACATGCGTATATGTTAAATATAATTTTCTGCTATTTGGTATAGATGGTCTATGTGGCGTCTGCGGGTTTCCTCTTTCACTCTGTAGCCCTGGGCCCCGTTCCACGAAGCGATCTTAGCACTAAGATCACCTTAGTGCATACGGTAACTATGGACTAAAGGTGATCTTAGGGCTAAGATCGCTTTGTGGAACGGGGCCCAGTGGTCTAATTCACCATAACAGCGTCCTTGAAAATGTTTTTGCGTTGCACTCCTAGATGCTAAACCCCTGATAGTCCAGGGCTTCTAGGTTATGGTAGCCCCACTCCCATGGCTAGTGATATTCAATGTTGGGTAGTAAATAACTACTATTGCCATGCCCGACGGCTTGTGAAATGTTTTTTGTCAAATATTGCAGTTATTTTTTTTTTAATATGAATACCCTGCCCCTCTCCCAATGTTAGTGTTTTTGAGCTCTATCACCCTCTTTAGGTGACATATCCAGTTACTATTATTACTATTATTTAGTAAAATTGTATTAATTTAAAGTAAAGTAGGGCAAGTGAATTTTTAATCGTGGCTAGTAAATGTTTAAAATCACTGATCCCCTGGCTAGTGGATTTTATACAAATTCTAGAAGCCCTGTTATTCTTTATTTTGCTTAGACCATATCCATGGTTACAAAAAAACCCCACCCCATATCATATGCTATACAAATGAGCATGTTTAATGATTTAACATTTATATGTACATTTATATTAGCCGTTGCCATACAGAGTGCATAGGCGTTACAAATATTTGTATAAAATTACACATGCATATGCGCTGGCTCGGACGTTTACAGCAATAGATGGATCAGTAGGACAAAACAAAAATCGATTTTTACTTGGTTCAAACCAGTCCTTTCCTCGTACAGGTACAACCAGCTTTAATGAGACTTCGTTTGTAGTTGGCAATGCATTCAAAGAATTTGTCTAGGGGAATTTGTCGAGGAGGGGGGAGGGGTGGGGGGGGGGGGGGATAGATGCGGGATTAAGTTTAGTCGGTTGAGTGCTCGCTTAAGGTGTTTGCGTCGCATGATTGAATCACCTCGGGGGATCCATTCAACTGATTACGCCATATAACCGTAAATAAAATTGTGATGAGTGAGTCGTTAAATAAACCATTTCCTTCCTTCCTTCCATTCAAGTAATTGGATTTTTTTTCGTCGTTTCAACCAGTGCACCGCAGCTGGTCAAAGACCGTGGTATGTGCTGTTCTGTCTGTTGGAAAGTGCATATAAAAGATCCCTTTCTGCATTAGGAAAAATGTAGCGGGTTTCCTCTGATGACTACGAGTCAGAAATACGTTTGACATCCAATAGCCTATGATTAATTAATCAATGTGCTCTAGTAGTGTCGTTAAACAAAACACACTTTAAGAAACTTTTTGTCTAGGGAGGTGTGCAACTTTTCGGAATTTTGAACAGGGTGCCTACATTTTTTAGGGAGGTATTTAACGTTTAATGTTTTTGGGTTTTTTCATTTTTTATTCCATCACCCCACCCCCCTCTCCCCCCACCCCCCAGGCCCGAAATTAAATGAAATATTCGAATCCGGATAACAACATTTATTCATATTTGCATTACTACCAAAGAGCTACATAGGGTTCCAAACGTTAACTTACATTACAACTACTATTGTGAGTAGAAGGAAGGATATGTTTTATTTAACGACGCACTCAACACATTTTATTTACAGTTACATGGCGTCGGACATATGGTTAAGAACCACACAGATATTGAGAAAGAAAACCCGCTGTCGCCACTTCATGGGCTACTCTTTTCGATTAGCAGCAAGGAATCTTTTATATACACCATCCCACAGACAGAATAGTACATACCACGGCCTTTGTTACACCAGCTGTGGAGCACTGTCTGGAACGAGAAATAGCCCAGTGGGTCCGCCGACGGGGATCAACCCTTGACCGACCGCGCATCAAGCGAAAGCTTTAGCACTGGGCATTGTGAGTAGAATGATGGAAATAGATGGTGAAAAGGTTTCCACCAAGGTCATTTTGTCTGCAGTCTCGTAACGAAAAAGGACATCCACATATTCAAAAGTACATCGACAGTCATTATAATAGCATACATCATCTGAACCTCCCCTGGAACCGCGCCAGGTTTCGTTTATCAATGTAGAACTGTAATTTAATATATAATAAATAAGCAGACAGGTGGTTAGGATATAAAATTTGAATATCAAGGACATGAATAATTTTGAGAATTATTCAAGCTGTTGCCTAATCGATTACGCTCAACTTAAAAATCAAAATGATAATTAGGGGCTGAAACAAGCTGGGGAAAGGGTAGGGAAAGTATCATAAAAATATGAGTAAGTAGCGTTTTGGTTTTAAAGTTCCATTTTATAGTGCCCTTGTTTTGTAGTTATAGAAGATGGGGACCGTGGTAGGATGATGGGGATGAATAATTTCCATACATTGTGTCATCAGTGGCGGATTCAAGGGACGTGGTAGGGGATTTAAACCCCTTTAGCTGCACAGTGGAAGAAGAGCACCTTTAATGCCCACACACTGGACCCCCAATACACTGGACCCCCCACCCCCCCCCACCCACCCCCCACACACACATACAAAAAGATAATATACACACGTACGCACGTACACACACAAACAAAAACACATAAACACATACACACACATACAAACATACAAACACACTCAGACGCACACACACACACACACACACACACACACACACATACACACAAATACACAAACACACACACACACACACACACACACACATATATACATATATACAAACACACACACGTACAAACACACACAAACACAAACACACATAAGCACACACAAACACATAGAAACACACACATATATACAAACATACACACATACAAACACACACACATACAAACACACACAAACACAAACACATACAAACACACACAAACATACACACAAACATCCCAGAGAAAGAGAGAGAGAGAGAGAGAGAGAGAGAGAGAGAGAGAGAGAGAGAGAGAGAGAGAGAGAGAGAGAGAGAGAGAGAGAGAGAGAGAGAGAGAGAGAGAGAGAGAGAGCGATAAAAGGCAAGTGGCAAGTGAGACACATGGATGCTACCCCCTTCTCTTAAATTCATATATAGATCTTCCCCTGATCATTATTAAAAATAAAGCATTTGCATGCCTCGACATTATATTAATCATTACTTTACAAATAAACTTTATTAAAACAATATGTATGAACACCGCTAATTACTGATTGTGTGTTTTGCTGTCTGGTAGTGTATATACCACCAAATCAAATCCCATAGACGACAATAGTAACAGATGTGACTTAAACTGCTACACGCAGCGTTTCATTCGACATATACACCATGCCATGCATCCAAATACCATCACCATCACCATCAGAAGAAAATGGACTTTAAGGAAGGAAGGAAATGTTTTTATTTAACGACGCACTCAACACATTTTATTTACGGTTATATGGCGCCAGACATATGGTTAAGGAACACACAGATATAAAAAGAGGAAACCCGCTGTCGCCTTAGCAGCAAGGGAGCTTTTATAAGCACCATCCCACAGACAGGATAGTACATACCACGGCCTTTGTTACACCAGTCATGGAGCATTGGCTGTAACGAGAAATAGCCCAATGGACCCACCGACGGGGATCGATCCTAAACCGACCGCGCGTCAAGCTAGCGCTTTACCACTGGGCGACGTCCCGCCCCCGTACTAGACAGGGGCCAGGTGGAAAACCTCAAATTCGAGCAAACATTATACAGATATTCTGGCAAAATGTGCTAACCTGAGACCTTTTTACCATGTATTTCCATCATTCCACCTTCAAAATTAGTTGTAATCCATGTTAAAATGTTAAATGATGTGTAGCTGTTTGGTATTAATGCTAATATGAATAAACATTGTTATCCAGATTCTGGCATTTTCGTTTAATTCGGGCAAATGCCAGCCTGCCACCCACCCAGTGGTGGTATATGAGCACAATAAACTAGTTACCTACCTACCTACCCACCTAAAATAACGCGATTCGCAATTTTGTAATCAACTAAAACTAATTTTAATTCAGTCCCCAACCACCCCACCACTCACCCGATAACGAAAATAATATTATACGTGGGGTTTTTCTCCTCTATTTAAATAATGAATGAATGAATGAATGAATGTTTAACGACACCCCAGCACGAAAAATACATCGGCTATTGGGTGTCAAACTATGGTAATGCAAATAAATAAAGTGATGATCAACATCAATATAAAAATTCAAGGTTTAAACAAAAACAGTGTAAAGAACTGTGCAAAAATACAAATACAAATATCACAGAATTTTACGGACACTGAATTTTACTCTAAACTTCAATTTGTGCTGTATTGGCCATTCTCAAAGAGAATGTTACACCCCTGCACCACGGTGAGGTTACAGCACGCGCAGGGGCTATTTAAATAAAGACAAGCATATGACTTGTCTCCCCCTCCCCCCACTCACAAGAGGTTTGCTAATAATAGATAAATAGCTGGTTTCCTCTATAAGTCTATATGTCGAAATAACTAAATGTTTGATATCCAATAGTCGATGATTAATATATGAATGTGCTCTAGTGATGTCATTAAACAAAACAAACTTTTGTTTTCGCTAGAGATTGCTCCCCCACCCCACCCCCACCGGTCCAAATATAATTCCTACGGGCCTGTAATTAGAAACGGACCATAACAGTGATTTGCTTCTTTTTTTGTTGCTTTTTTTTTTTTTGGGGGGGGGGGGGGGGGGGGGTGCTTTTTGAGTTCAGCATAGTAGTTTCGTCAGAACGTGATCCCAGATAAAAATCTTTAAAAAAAATTTATGCTACTTCTATTGGCACAAAAAAAAGAAAGAAAATCTTTATCGTGACCTTGACAAACAATCTTCCGGAAGTCGTGATGCAATAATCTGGGATTGGTGATATAAACCTGGCGTGGTCAGTCAAGTTTACATGTACGTGTATATATAAGCTCAAAAAAAAGAAAAAAGAAGGTGGGTGGATACCAATGGACCTGCCCACCTACAAATATCCAAGAGCCTCTTTTTTCCTTCTTTTATTATTTTTTTTCCATTGGGATGCCCTTTTGAATAATTGGTGCTGTTTTCTCGTTAGTCCGCCCTCCCCTCCCCCACCCGCGCAAAAACGATTTCCTGGATTCGCCCCTGATGCGTTTGGGATGCACTTTTCTAGGAAGGAATTTGCGTTAAACATTTCGAGAGTGTCTGATTTTCATATTTATATAAGCACTATAAACATCTCACAAAGAATACAACATATCTCTCACTTTTTGTTTTCGTGTATTTCCAATTCCAGTGTTGGTATAAAGTGCTCCTACTGGCAGTAGTTGTGGGAATGTCCCTATTAGCTCAGTTGGTAGAGCGTACTGGGAGTCCGTGGTTCGAATCTGCTCAGTGGAGATTGATTTTTGTTTTTATATTTGGAGACTGGTTGTGTTCTTGACTGCACGTTCAGACAAGCTGTTGTAACACATGGGAGCATGTGTTGGCTCACGCGAAAGCAGATCAAAGCTCCAGAAAATAACAGAACAAATAAAAAAAAAAAAAAAAAAATAGAAATGAAGATAACAGAGCAGGAAATAACAGAATGGGAAAAAAAGACTAGAGGCAGATTTCTGGCTATCCAGAGACCGGCCTCGGGACAGATTTCCGGCTATCCAGAGACCGGCCTCGGGACAGATTTCCGGCTATCCAGAGACCGGCCTCGGGACAAACATGCTCGAAGCTCTAGTGGCATATGAGCATGTTCAAAACGTACCCGACCAGACCCGACTAGAACAGAATAGAAAGAAAAGAATAAAAATAACAGACGAATAGAAAATAACAGAATATAACAACAAAATTAATACTAGAAAATAGCAGAATAGAATAGAATTTTTTTTTGAATTTTTTAAAAACCCGAATAAAATAAAATGATTAATAATAAAAAAGATAGTAACAGAAAGGAATAGAAAATAAATTTAAAAGAACAGAATAGAAAATAACAGAAACGAATAGAAAGTAGTTGAAACTGACAGAACATAATACACAAAATATAGAATAGAAAATAAACAGAATAGAAAATACTAGAACAAAATATTATTATTATTTTAAAAAATAATTAAGAATTGACCGCAATTATTTTTTGGTTCATGCAAGTATGAAGCGAAAAAACGATTTGCACCCTGTATGATCCTGCGAACGTTTATTCACTATTATTTGAATCGGGTGATTTTGTGTAAATTACGTCATTTCCTCTAGCTGCTGTGCATTTTTACAGATCATTTAGTTAGGCCTATATTGGAAGGAATTGTCCTATTCGTGTTTAGTTTATATTTTATGAAAGTGAAAGAAGGGAACGTGTCTAACATTTAAGCTGTCGGTGGAACCGTTTAATTTTCGCCAAAAGCTGTTGAACATCGTTTACAAGTAAGTTACAGGCGTGAAGTTTCCTACATGATTGCTTTGGCCAACGACCGAGTCTTATGTCATGATTAGCGAAGAGGTTTTTTTTTGTTGTGGGTTTTTTTTAATCAATGCGTATAGATGCATATGTCTACTCTGCTATAGCATTTTCCATTAATTTATCGTATATATTTTTTGTAGCTTTCACGTGTGTTTTCTTTAAAATATCTAAATATGATTGCCAGAATAATCCGTCTTGTTGCACTAAAGTAGTGGGGGGTGGGGGGGGGGGGGGGGGGGTTAGTAGGCGTGGCTTAATTTGTTTTGGGGGGGGGGGGGGTGGGGGTGGGGGTCATCGAGATATGAACGGGAAAAAAAAGCACCTCCGGACTAATCAGATTGCCGTAAAGTGTATAGACGCAAAGAAATTTTTTAATTATTAGAAAATAACAACAAAGTAGAAATAACAAAATGAAACAGAATAGAAAAAAAGCAGACCAGAATGGATTTTTTTTTTTTTTTTTAAATAACAGCAACGAATAGAAAGTAGTAGAAACTGACAGAACATAATACACAAAATATAGAATAGAAAACAAACAGAAAAGAAAATACTAGAACAAATTATTATATATATATTTTTAAATGTTACCGAATGGTTGTATGAAGGGAAACACGAACAACTCGACAGGGGTTTAGGGTTTATTCTCGATCATCAATCGGGTGGGATATGAAGATCCCTGGTTCCAAGCATACGTATATACAAATACACACACACAAACAAAGACCCTGAAATAACAAAAAAGGGAATACTTAAAATCATACATATATGGCATGCAAATCATACATCAGAATACTAACTTTCAAAATTATTTCAAGCAATTGGGACATGGGGATTCCCATGGTATTTATCGATATAAAACCTGCTTTTTCACTCCATTTGATAAAAACGTGATCTAAGTGTGTTACAGGTTTGTAGATTAACCAAATTATAATTTATTTTCGCTGGATGAAACTAGGGTGTGCGGCTTTAAAGGGACATTCCTGAGTTTGCTGCATTATAAAATGTTTCCGAGTAATAAAATATTTCTATGATTAAACTTACATATTAAATATATTTTCTTGTTTAGAATATCAGTGTCTGTATATTCAATGTGTTTCTGGTCGTCTTAATATTTGTAAGAAGCTCAAACTGGATTTTGTCTTCAAATAATTTCGTACGTACAAAAAAAACGTTTTTAGGAAATAAAATGAAATTTAACCTAGTACAAATATTAGAACGGTCAGAAACACGTTTAAAATACAGCCACTAATATTTTATGCAGAAAAATATATTTGATATGTAATTACAGTCGTTAAAAAGTCTCCGTCAGTCGATAACATCCTAGTTCCATCCAGCGAAAATAAATTATAATTTGGTTAATCTACAAACCTGTAACACACTTAGATCACGTTTTTATCAAATGGAGTGAAAAGGCAGGTTTTATATCAATAAATACCATGGGAATCCCCATGTCCCAATTGCTTGAAATAATTTTGAAAGTTAGTATTCTGATGTCACCGGTAGATGTCGCTCGAAGCACAACAATGCCTACGTCACGACAAATTTCACAGACTTGGGGTGCGTTCCTTTCACCTCTCCTGGACATGTTCCAACTGTTCTGTCCTGGTTGTATCCCCTCTCCAGATATCGTAAGACTTAGCAAAATTATTGGTTTTAAGGGTTTGTAACGTTTTGTATTGAGACACTTACTTGTCTGAACTTTATTGTTACTGAAAATGTTCACGAATTGTGAAGAAAAATCTCACAAATGAACAACAACAAATTGGATGTTGATTGTGCGAACCGTGCACGAGAAAACAAACCGAACCAAAATGATAACGGTCACGTGGTATACCAACGTCTGTGACATTGAAATGGAAATATCCCCTCTAAAAATAGATTAGACCTTGTCTGCTCAACGGTTTTTTCTCAGAGGCCCGTGCCATTTTATGAAATACGAAAAATGCATTTTGTGGTATTACAAAAACCAGGATTATCAGGATTACCAAAAAACACTTCAGGTGAATGGAAATGTATATTCTAAATAATAAACGGTAAGTAAAGTGCAATTTTATTTGTGGAAAAATGGGTTTAATAGCGAAAAACAACGCCGTAATGGTTAACAACTAGCCGTAACTAGGGTGTGTCCCTTTAATAACAACAAAATAAAAAAATAGCATAATAGAATAAAAAAATTAACAGCATTGAATACAAAAAAAGAAAAAAGAAAACAATTGCAGCAAACTCAGGAATGTCCCTTAAATAACAAAATAAAAAATAACATAATAGAATAAAAAAAAATTAACAGCATTGAATACAAAAAAGAAAAAAAAAATAGAATAGAAAAATAACAGAAAGGAAGAGAAAATTAAGAAAAGAAAAGAACAGAACTGAATTAAAAAAATTAACAATTAAAAGTAACAGAAAGGAATAGAAAATAAAATAATTGAATATAAAATATCAGAAAAAAAGCATAACAGAAAATAATAGAACAAAATATAAACTAACAACAAAAAATAATAGAAGGAAGGAAGGATGTTTTATTTAACGACGCACTCAACACATTTTTTTCACGGTTATATGGCGTCAGACATATGGTTAAGGACCACATAGATATTGAAAGAGGAAACCCGCTGTCGTCACTTCATGGGCTACTCTATTCGATCATCCCACAGACAGGATAGCACATACCACAGCCTTTGTTACACCACAAAAAATAATAGAGCAGAAAAAAACCCCCAGAAATCGACTGAATAGAAAACAACCTAATTGAAATGAATAGTAAACAGCAGATCTGAATAAAACAGAAAGTGACAGGACAGAATAGAGAATTACAAATTACAACCGGCCTCGGTGGCGCAGTGGTTAAGCCATCGGACTACAGGCTGGTAGGTACAGGGTTCGCAGCCCGGTACCGGCTCCAACCCAGAGCGAGTTCTTAAGGGCTCAATGGGTAGGTGTAAGGCCACTACACCCTCTTCTCTCTCACTAACCACTAACCTACTAACCTACTAACAACTAACCCACTGTCCTGGACAGACAGCCCAGCTAGCTGATATGTGTGCCCAGGACGGCGTGCTTAAACCTTAATTGGACAAAAGCACAAAAATAAGTTGAAATGAAAAAGAATAACATACTGTAATTAAAAATAACAGAAGGAAGTAGAAAATAACGAAACAGAAGAGAAAATAGTCGAAAATGACAGACTATTTTATAAAATAACAGAATATAGTTTTTGTTTTAAATACAGAACAAAAGAAAAGTGATATAAAATATCATTAAATAACACACACACACCAAAAAAGAGAAGAAAATAACACAACAAAGTTTCGATGTATTCAAGGCCACGAAATAAATGGCAATTCAAGGTCAGTTTTTTTTATATGTACCCCTGTCATGACCAAAGTTAAAAGTTATGACAAAAGTACATAGTAAAGCATAAAATACGTGTACGTGAATCACATGTTTACTTTCAACAGGTAGTTGAATTTCGATACCTTTCGCCTAATGATAGTCTATCATTCTTAACATCACTGCCTCACAATGTTTACTTTCAACAGGTAGTTGAATTTCGATACCTTTCGCCTAATGATAGTCTATCATTCTTAATATCATTGCCTCACATGTTTATTTGCAACAGGTAGTTGAATTTCGATACCTTTTGCACAATGTTTGAGAGCTAAAATTCACCTGACCTCTGATTGCAAATCTCAAAATCAAGCTGTTTCACCCCACCCTCTCCCCCCCCCCCCCCCCCCCCCCCCTTTCGGCCAACTGGTCCGTAACAATAAACGACATCATAAAATAGGTTATGTGTCAAACAAGTTTCTGCATCAAATGTAGGCCAGAATACAAAGGTTTGCTCTCTGGTGAACCAACGAATTCCGGGAAGCTCTAAATGCTCATCGGTGTGTGACGGAATGACGAACGTAACCAATTCCTTTTCAATAGTATACTCTTCGAAAAAGTTGGGGAACCTGAAATATTAATGTTAATATCAACTATTAGAAAGAACATACATTTTGACCACAGACATCCTAGTAAAGAACGTCCAGGTCTGGTTATCAACACACCGAAACACATTCCATAGTTTACACGTACATCACGCACTTACCCCGTACACGTGCGTAGGGTGTCATTCTCGATTTTGACAATTTCCAGGAAGTCCATTAATCACTGTGGAACATTATTTCTGTCAGTCCTTTTCATTCTGTTGATCATACAGTTGTTATTGTTTTGGTTTTAGTCATTTTTATTGTTTGAATTTGCGATTTATTGATAAAAAAAACCCCGTCAACTTTCAAATTTCACTTCTGACCCCAATCTTTGGTGGTCATAAAACCAACTGTAATACTGAGCGGTATCAGGTTATTTCGCCCTTATTCCCGATCGCCCAGTGTCGTTTCGCTCCCATACCGGGTCGTTTCGCCCTCTATACAGGGTCGTTTCGCCCTCATGTTTATGTTTGTGAATGATGAATAAATTTGTTTACGTGTTGCAAATCAGATATAGGTTATCAATTTGTAACCCTTTATCAACCATAAACACCATTTATATGTATATGTTATTGTGTGCAATATTTTAAAGAACCCCTCCCCTCACACCATCCCAGTTCCTACGGACCTGATGTATTTTATATTAATAAGTACAAAGACTAGCCTACACAATGATATTGTCGATAGGACATATTAGTTATAAAGTGCAAATTTGCGAAATTGGCCTCTGTAATATCCATTGACGTGTCATGTTTACATCTATGCTGAAGAAGATTTATGATCAAATATTAAAAGGTCCATTTGCTTCAGTTTACATTTAAATACATGCAGTTTTCTGCTGTCTGCCATTTTGGTTTTTTATGGAATACTCTTCAAGAGGGGTGAAATACTAAAATATTAATATAAAATCAATGTTCTCTAGTGGTATCTTTAAACAATCAAATAATATTAATAATAAGAAAATAATATGACGTCATCACATTTGCATTTATATCATAACATGTTATTACATTCAACGGTTGTTAGATTAAGTCATATCCTTTCACCCCTCTTGTAGAATATTCCATAAAAAGTCAAAATGGCAGCCGGCACAAAATTACATGCTTTTTGCCCCATGCGATCTCAGCGAAGTCAATACAGGTGACATGGTTATCATCTAGTATGTGGAATCCATGCCATTGTAATTGTTTTTTCAAGATTTCTGTCTGGACAAAATGTGGGTAAAATCTAACGAAAAAATAAAGGTAGGAGCAATTTATTGTAGTTGTCCACATTTTGTTTAGGACTTTACGTTTAAGTCTACAATCTTGTTGCCTGTTAGGTGACTATTACGACAAAATTATGGGTAAAATTATTTTTATATACCAAATTTTGCATACTAAAACCACCCCAATACATAGGGGCGAAACGACTCATAATGGAGGACGAAACGACTCATTCTAAGGGCGAAATGACTCGGGGCGAATGGGAATAAGGGCGAAACGACTCGGGGTCGAATAGGAATAAGGGCGAAACGACCCGGATTCCTACTGAACTACCGGATGTAATGTTTGCGCAATTAATTCACTATTATCATATAACCATTCCCCACAGCTAATATACCTTACAATTTTGGAAATTGTAAATTCTTATTAGAGTTCGCCTACTTTTTTTTAAGAGTATATATGGGATGGGTGGGTGTGACGGTACATGCTCTTAATTTCCAGTAGTTACGTAATACCTCCGCGAGTGCGGTTTTTACAAAATTGATTTGGCGACTAGTCGTCATTAAGTCTGACGATCTGAGAAAAATATACCGCTTGGTCGCTGTGAAATAGCACTTGATGGGATTCGGTGCGCCTAGGCGATATTTTTTAAGAATAAATAGCTAGGGTTTTAGGGTCGGGGTGAAACATAGGACGGCTACAGGGGCTCGCTGTCCGTCCGGAGTAGTAAATATCATTAATGCTCGGTTGTGCGGTTTTTACACAATTGATTGATGCGACTTTTCGTCATTTTAATACTGACGATATACCAGAAAAATTTACGCTTGGTCGCCGGTGAATAGCGCTTGTATACTGTAGGCTCACCGTTCGATATATATATGGATTTTTATATATATATAGCTATATATTTATAGAAATATATCGTGGGAATACATCAGGAAGGCTCCATGGATCGTTATTGTCCAGTACTTTCCGTAGGACCTAGGTAATTTTGTAGGTTATTATTGGTGCTTTTATAATATTGATATGGTTTGTTATTATGTGACTTTAAATATTTTAATAAATGTATTATTTAAAAATCTAATTTTATATGGACGTAACCTGAAAAATTTTTAGGTAATGGTCTGAAGCGATATACTGTAGTATCACCCGTTCTGATATATAGAGTATATATCTATATATAATTAATAGATATATATTTTTATATATAAAGCTTATATCCCAGTTTTTTAGAGACCTAGGTAAAATGTAGGTTTAATATTATATTTTGATAGGTACAACCATTAAAGTCTGTATTACAAGGTTATTAAAAATTAACCAGTTAGGAATAGAGTTTTAATTCCTTTATTAATTAAGTTCCCCCTGGAAGAAGCGTTTCTCAATTATCACACCGTTATTGAACGAGTAGTAGGGTTAATTAAAAATTAAACCAGTTAGGAAATAGAGTTGTAATTCCTTTATTAATTAAGTTCTCCTGGAAGAAGCGTTTCTCAATTATCACACGTGTGGGTGTTGTGGTCACGGTGAAGTGATTATCATATTGTGTAAACTAGACACCCTAGAGATTTAACTAATTAGTGATCAGTTCGGGGTGTTATTAGTGTTGTTGTTGTTAATTGCTGAAAACTACTGCGGCAGTACATTTGTCAGCGTAGGTTAATACAGATTCCAAAGTGTATTGTGTTTTTGTTGTGTTTTCTAGTGAACTAAACGTGCTATAATAATATATACTTTATATAAGATCTTATCTCTGATCATACCTAGACGATCCAGCGGGTATAACTACCTGTTACAGAGAGATCTAATAGATATACAGTTAGGAGAGACATTTGGACAATCGTGTTTTATTCAGTTACGGGTATTATAGGATCCCCGTGACAGTGGGTCAAGAGAGCGGGTGGGTCAAGGGAGTGGGGTGGGGGTAACTCAGCAGTAGAGCTTAATAGACTGGTGTTTATCATCAGTTCAGTTCAATTCGTTATTCTTTATCATCGTTAAAACCAATGCTTCGCGACTAGTATATCAAAAGTTAGGGTATGTACTGTCCACTTTATGGGGAAAAGTACAAATAAAGATCCTTTGTTGCTTTTCTACAGGAGTTGCCTGTATGATACCAGTGGGTTCTCTCCCCCTTCCTCTCTCCCCGTCCCTTCCTCCTTTATGCTCTATCTACCAATCATCCGCTTTCCTCGAATAACACTCCACTATCCCTCTCTCTCCTCACTCTCTCTCTCTCTCTCTCGCTCCTCTCTCTCTCCTCTCTCGCTCTCTCCACTCCTCACTCTCATCTCTCCTCTCTCTCTCTATCCTCCTCCTCTCTCTCTCTCTCTTTCTTTGACCTCTTGTCTCTGGCTTTCTGTCTGTTTTCTGTCTGTGTCTGTGTTTGTCTGTCTGTCTGTCTGTCTCTCTCTCTCTCTCTCTCTCTCTCTCTCTCTCTCTCTCTCTCTCTCTCTCTCTCTCTCTCTCTCTCTCTCTCTCTCTCTGTATGTCTCCCACTATGTATGTCTTTCTCTCTCTTTGTCTCTAACATGCCATTATTATTACTATACAGTGGTGGTACCCCAAGACAGTACTATCGCATCAAAAGAGGCCATTAATTTGTTTTATGATCATATCAAGAACATTAACCATGATTCAATTTCCCTTCTTCTTCTCCTTCTCTCTTCCTTGGTCTCAACTTCTCATACTCTCTGTCTCTGTCTATGTCTATGTTTGTCTGTCTGTCTGTATGTCTGTCTCTGTGTATTTCCCTCTCTCTGTCTATCTCTGTTGTGGTTGTGTCTCTTCTGTTCCCCTCTCTTCTCTTATACTTCTCTATTCTTCTTTTCGCTTTTCCTCACCTCTTTTCTCTC
>NC_054711.1:8212243-8254743 GCF_016097555.1 Gigantopelta aegis
TTATGCCCAATCTAATTAACATTAGCTCCACTATTACATGTGGATCTAATTCCAGCCAGTTGGAGTCATGGCTCCAACCCAATCAAACACTTACTGCAGAATTCCTGCCAGCGTGATTGAAAAAAAATTTGAAAACATTCAAGAATTTATCCTGAGGGTATACGACCATGTTTTCGTGTGAATTACACATTTTTGTAAGGGTGAGGTTGGGTGGGGGGGGTGTGGGTGGGGGGGGACGGGGGGCAGGTGGGCTTTTGCCCGAATTAAATAAACATGCTCGAATCTCGATAACAACATTTATTCATTACTACCAAACAGCACACGAATCTTTACGCATTTTTACATGGATAACATAATACAACTAATATTGTGGGTAGAATGACGGACTGTGACTCTGGATAGCCAGTGGTCTGACCCGGGACTATATAATATTGGACAATTTTGAAATTACTCTAATGGGGAGATGGGACATTATAAAATTGTTTTTTTTTATTAAAATAATTTAGAAGGCGCAGTCTAAAATAATAAAATTGCCAATAATAAATTCTAATTTCTAATATACTAATAAATAAATTAATTAATTAATTAAATAAGCGTTATTTTTTATCGGGCATTTCTCAAATTTTTCGTTAACTATTTATATACTTATAATAAAATTTTTTTGGGAGGATAGCCATAGGGGGGGAGGGAGGGAAGAGGAAGGAAGGAAATGTATTAGGATATTAACGACGCCACCGGGAACTCAAACAGGAGGTTATTTACGGTTGGGGGAGTATGGGATAGAGGTGAGGCAGGGACGGATAGGGCAGCGGGACAAGGATAGTCCGGACGCGGAAGTAGGGACAGGTTAAAACGACACCACACACACATTACACACACCGGACACACACACAACACACACACACACACACACACACACACCCCAGGAACGGAGAAGAAAAAGAAGTTGGGAGAATGTTGGGAAATACATGGTAAAAAGTTCTCAGGTTAGCAGCACATTTTTCCCGAATATCGCTATAGTTTTTGCCCTTNGAATTTGAGGTTTCCCCCCACAAAATAACCTATTTGAATAAAGTATACTTAGTTCAAAAACACCCTTATTTTAGGTTCTGAAAAGAAAGATATTTAAAAAAAAATCAATTGGGTAAAAAATTAATTGGCAGCGGTGGGATTCGAACCCACGCCTCCGAAGAGACTGGTGCCTAAAACCAGCGCCTTAGACCGCTCGGCCACGCTACCGTACAATAGTTTTGGTTCGTAATTGCAATCAAATATGTTGCTGCTGGTGATTCGATGGTTCATAACGATCACGTTAGTATTGTATCACTATAAAATTGTTTTCTATTTTTAAAATATCAGAGGCGGATCTAAGATGGGGGACCAAGGGACCCGTGACTATAAAATATTCAAATACCCCATCTTTAAAAACAAAATCCATTGGGATGCCCTTTTGTCCTTCTACCCCTTAAGTACCCCCCGCATACTATTGCCTGGACCCGCCCCTGAATATCATCACATAGTTCAGACTAAGTTAGATATTCTATAAAGCGTCGTGTTACTTTTCATTTCAATGTGATTTTGTGTGAATATATCCAGTTAAAGTACAAGCTCAAGCACGCTGTCCTGGGCAAACGAATCAGCTACAGTATGTGGACTGTCTTTCCAGGACTGTCTGTGCATTGATGGTTAATTGTTAAAGATTAGTGAGAGAGAATTTTAAGTTAGTCAGTGTTTTATAGTCGTCTACACGCAGAGAGGGGAGAGAGAGAGAGTAGAGAGAGAGAGAGAGAGAGAGAGAAGAGAGAGAGAGGAAGGGGAAAGGAGAGGCGAGAGAGAGAGAGCGGCGAGAGAGACGAGAGAGGAGGGGAGAGACGAGAGACAATACAGGAGCACAGACACAGACAGAGAGAGAGAGAAGACAGACAGACAGAGACAGACAGAGACAGAGACACACAGAGAGAAGAGCAGCAGACAGGACAGAGAGAGAGAGAGGGATGAGAGAGAGAGAGGGAGAGAGGAAGAGAGAGAGAGAGAGAGAGAAGGAGAGACAGACCAGACAGACAGACAGAAGAGAGGAGAGACAGACAGACAGACACACGACAGAGACACACAGAGATCAAACAGAGAGAAAGAGAGAGAGAGAGAGAGAGAGAGAGAGAGAGGAGAGAGGAAGAGAGGGAGGGACAGACAGACAGCAGACAGAGAAAGAGAGACTAGAAAGAAAGACACAGAGAGAGGACAGACAGAAACAGAGGGAGGGGAGAGAGAGAGAGAAGATGAGAGGGAGAGAGAGAGGGACGAGAGAGGAGAGAGAGAGAGAGGGGAGAGAGAGGACAGACAGACAGACAGAGAGAGTGCGGAGACATAGAAAGAAAGACACAGAGAGAGACAGACAGACAAACAGAGGGAGGGAGAGCGAGAGAGAGAGAGAGAGAGAGAGAGAGAGAGAGAGAGAGAGAGAGAGAGAGAGAGAGAGAGAGAGAGAGAGAGAGAGAGAGAGAGAGAGACAGACAGACAGACAGACAGACAGACAGACAAACAGAGAGTGAGAAAGACATAGAAAGAGAGACACAGAGACAGACAGACAAACAGAGAGAGAGAGAGAGAGAGAGAGAGAGAGAGAGAGAGAGAGAGAGAGAGAGAGAGAGAGAGACTAGATGGACACATTACCGCCAATTTTCTCTCTCTATCCAACTAAATGATTTGTAAACATGTGAGCAAATTTGAAGAGTGATGCAGACAAAAATCGAAGACGCGGCACCCGATGGAGTGGCATTTTGTATCATATATAAAAAGAAAATGCCGAATTTATCAACTGGCCCTATTAGGAGCTAAAATAACATCTGAGCTACTTACTAGCATTAGGACGATAAGAAACACACAACAGATACAGACATTGATATTGTAAACTGGAAAATTAACGTAATATGCAGTTATAGTCGTTAAACAGAGAATACTACATGAGTGGCCGTTATGCTAGTGTCAGACTACCAACTTTCATGATGAAGTTGGCCAACTCGCCGATCTCTCGACTTCTGCTACTGCCCAGTCGCTAGTTACAATGTTTTCAAGTGACAGACCGTAGTTTTAACGTGTTTTTCCACTATTAAAAACTTTTTTTATAATTGAAATTGGACATTATTTGTATTTTTTTGTTTAGATTATTCTTTTTTCGTATATCCAAAGTGTTTCTAGTCATTCTAGTGTTTGTAGTTCCACGAAAGGCGTTATTTTTTTATAATTTTAAAAACGCATGGAGATGAGCCCTAGTTTATAGGTATTTCCACTTTTTAAAGTCACGGATTCTCATTTTGCTCTACTGTAACTTTATGTGTTACAAGTTTGTGTCCATTTTAACGGAAAACTAGGGTCTGCGACTTTAAAACTGATCTAATGAGCGAAAGCAAAAAAAAAAAAAAAAGAACAAAAAGAAAAAAAAAAAAAGAAAAAAAAAGAAAAAAAGAAGTAAAGAAGAAAAAAAAAGGCGGCTAAAACGTATTTACGCCGTTTGCGCTTATAAATAAAGGAAATGTTTTATTTAACGACGCACTCAACACATTTTATTTACGGTTATATGGCGTCAGCTTATAAATAAAGGAAATGTTTTATTTAACGACGCACTCAACACATTTTATTTACGGTTATATGGCGTCAGCTTATAAATAAATGCATAATGAAGTACTAGTAATCAGTTTCAATTTAACTTGTACGTCACAGAGCTATCAATTTCTGTCACGCTTATTTGATTGGATAGTACGGCCGCGGTGACCGGGTCATCACCTAGGAGCAGCCAGTTCAGTTTAGGTGTGTCTTTAAATCGACAATACACATGTGTGTTTATTAGTATGTGATATTAGACATTTTTAAATAATAATAAAAAATAAAATAACATAAACCCCAAAACAAACAATGATGATGTTTTCACCACCGAGTGTGTAAGGAACAAAAAGTTTATTTGGTAGAAAACTAGGACTTTTTTAAATTTTCGTTTCGTTAAAACTAGGACAATTTTTTTGTTGTTGTAAATGTTCGTTTCGTTTCTCGTTTTTCCACCCTAGGCACCAGTGATATCATGGTTCCTGGGGCTGACAAACGTCTTCACCTATGTACAGAGAACTTGTACTCATATTTATCTTAGCAATAACCCAATACGCTGCAGGTGTTAATTAACAACATGTACAGACGTATACTGTTGGAAACAAATAAAGCAACACATTATGTTGAAAAATAAATAGGTTTTTTTTTCTGTTTAACGACACCACTAGAGCACATTGATTTATTAACCACCGGCTATTGGATGTTAAACATTTGGTAATTTTGACATATAGTTTTTAGAGAGGAAACCCGCTACATTGTTCCATTAGTAGCGAGGGATCTTTTACATGCACCATCCCATAGAAAGGATAGCACATATAAGAGTGAATAATTTTCAGCGAGTGACAATGAAAATTATTTCACGAGGAACATAAACATGATGCAAAATAATATCGAGTTTAATGTCCTATTTATTACCCATAATCGATCTTAAAGGGACAGACCCTAGTTTTTAAACACTAAGGCATATTTTTCACTATTGGAGCCGTTTATGATCACTGAAATGAAACATTACTTATATTTTATTGTTTAGAGTATCCATTTCCGTACAATTGAAGTGTTTCTGGTCATCCACAAAATGCATTTTTTCATATTAAAAAAACCGCACGGTTATGTAGTCGCGATTTAGTCTATTTTTAAGGGTATTTCAATGTCACAGACTCTTCACTCTGTTGTATCCAAATTTGTTACAGGATTGTAAATTAACCAAACTTATTGTCCATTTTTACTGGTTGAAACTAGGTTCTAGATGAAAAATATGCCTTAGGGTTTAAAAACTAGGGTATGTCCCTTTAATTTATGTCACTTAACTCGTGTGGTTGACGTTCCTGTAAGGATGTAGTGCACCAATCGATGACGTCACAAAGTGTTACGTCCCACCTCGCGCTCTAGTGCAAGGGGTCCAACCTAAACCGTATGACACGTGCTTGAACTTCGTATACCACTACCACAATGGCGGATAAAGCTCGCTTGGATACACGACGGTGAATACATTTTGTCTTACAGCTGCATGCTGAATGCCTTTCTGATTAAAATAATATTGCGATACGGCTCTAGAATGAATACTCTATCCATCTGTTTACGTAATTCTGGATTTTGTTCAACCAAAAAAAAAAAGCTATTGAAGAAAAACCTCGTTGTTTTGACGGTTAAAACAAACATGATCAAAATATTTGGTGTTATTTTAATGAAACAAGTTATATTTATATACCTTGAAAGTGTCATGATGAAAACTTGTACACCCTGGGAGCTAAATTATGCAAATATGTTTTGGAAAGTCATTTTATAATTGTTCATCCAAGACATTTCTTATAGTTTAGGCACATCTTCGTCTGCTCCCCCTGGTTTAAGCTAAGATTTCGTTTACTTCAAAAAATTATATTTGAATTTGTACCCCTAAAATATCGTGATTATATTTTTCAACTTAAGGTGTGCTTTTTTTCAGTAATGGGGAGATACAAAAAGAGACCAGTTAAGTTAAGCCTTTACCAATAAAGAAAGAGGAAAGTTGTTTCCCGTCTTAATACCTAGAAGATTCAGTTCTGGCAAAAAGCTGTGTAATCGTCGTACCTCAGACTTTACAAATTGCACACATAAATGTTTTCTCAATCCATTTAAGAAAGCATCTTCCATATCAACACCTATAGATGTAAATCCTACACCCAACAAGGAATTTCCAACACCACCACAGCAAAGATCATCACAGAAGAAAGGAGAAAAGCGATTTAGGAAGACGTTGTCATTCGCATCTCAGAGTGTAAATGACAGTGATGATAATCATACATTTCAAGTGTTAGACGAACCGTCCCTTGACGCAGACATGTATACTGATGATATAACAGAAACAATGTCACTCTTCAGAAGCAGTGTTCACAATGGCTTTTGTTCCACAAAAACCCCAAAACAAAACATTTCCTATGCATTATTTAAAGATACGCTAAAATGGCACTGTCACGGTAATTCATCCTGCATGAGGTATTCTGACGCCAACAAGGACTTGTTTTGGACAGGAACTTTTTTTTGGGGAGGTCAGTTTATCAGATTCATGAGAGAGTTTTCTCGCCGGGATATATCCTGGACCACCTCAAGGAGTTCAACCTGTACGTGCCAACTACATTGTGGATGAAGGAAAGATACTTCCTTCATTATGACTTGGAATCAAGGACAAATGCTCATGTGCTCAGATGTTACATGCAATTAAAATGTACACATAAAGAAGTTTCAACTATTCAAATGCGTTCTTATTTCTAAAAAAAACACCTAAAAAACACCCAAGTATTGTTCGAGACCTGTGAATGCTTATATATAATTGGTTTATGATTTGATTAGGCCTACATGTACATTTATAGTCAAAGGCAGCCTGAATAGTCTATTTATCATGAAACTGCTCGTGTTACATCACTGACACTATGTGAAACCACTGGCAGCAGTAATTAAACATTTAGGTCATCACACTCCAGATGACAAACATCTCAGAGGCTTTAGATTGGATAAAAACGAATTGTGATGCAACATTTTTAATGTGACGTGACAATTGTAATTCCTAATTTTTCTCTGTTCAGCTTGAAAAAATTAAAAACAATTTAGTAGAATGGCAACAGAAATGTAATGCAAATCCCCTCATTTATGAAATAAGTTTCTCAATTCGTGAAGGTTGACCATCTTACTTATGTCATTCACGTTAGTTAATTTTCAAAATGTCACCCAAGATTAAAACACTATCTTAACTAACGAGAGTGAAATAAATACAATAATCAACCGTCACTCGTTGTGGAGCTTTCATGTACACAATACAACTTACGTCATATTGTCATTAAATTTTGTCTAAACACTTCTGAAAACCTCCAGATGTAGGTCAAGGGTCAGTCAAGGTCACAGTAACCTATTCGAAATACACGGCATGCATCCATGTACTAGGATTGCTGTTTTAGGTGTCCAGCGAGGGACTAACAACAAACTAATACTACATTGCATTATAATGTCGATTTATTAAACAATATATAAAAACTAGATCATTCCTTCCAATGAATCTGGAAACGCAGTGTCCTTGGAGATGACTCCTAGTTAACAATACTCGTCCACAGTCAGTGCACTGGTGCCCGCCTGGTCTGCCGTGATGGACAACCACATGTCTGCGGACGGCAGACCTTCTGCAGTATAGTTGGCCGCAGTCTTCACAAACTGTTCTGAAAAACAAAATTTGGAACATACGATTAGGTGTCCTAAACCCGGGGGAGCAGACGAAGATATGCCTAAACTATAAGAAATTTTTTGGATGGATAATTATTTAATGACGTTCCAAAACGTATTTGCTTAATTTAGCTTCCAGGGTATACAAACTTTCATCAAGACACCTTTTAAGTGTATAAATATAACTCGTTTCCTTAAAATAACACCAAAAACTTTGATCATGTTTGTTTTGGCCGTCGAGATTTTTCTTCAATAGCTTTTTTTGTGGTTTAACAAAATCGGGAATTAAGTAAACAAATGTATAGAATATTCATTCTAGAGCCGTATCGCAATATTATTTTAATCAGAAAGGCATCCAGCATGTAGCTGTAAGACAAAATGTACTCACCGTCGTGTAGCGAAGTGAGCTTTATCCGCCATTTTGGTAGTGGTATACGAAGTTTCATACGGTTTATACGGTTTCATACGTGTCATACGGTTTAGGTTGGACCCCGTGTAGTGGGCAGGGCCGTACCCTGACCAAAATCCATGGGGGGGGGGGGCACTAAATTTTATAAATAATTTTTAACATACTATAAAGATTAAACATTTCTATGCTATTACTGGATATATATATAAAAAAAAAAAGGACAAGATTCTCAGGGGGGGCAGCTGCCCCCCCTGCCCCCCCCCCCCCCCCGGAGGGTACGGCCCTGGTGGGACGTATCACTTTGATATGTACCAAGATATTTTTAACCATATGGGCAATAATGCTATATCTGTGAGTGATCCCTCTTTTTTATTATTATTTTTTTCAACGAGTATATATTTAATGAGCGTTATTATCAGCAATGTTACTTCGTCTGTAGCCCAGGGACAATGTCGTGCACTAGACATACGTCATCAATAATAATATATATATATTGCAAACTGCTTCAAGGAAAAAAAGTTTAAGTACGTTTAATAATACCTCAGCACATTTTTAAATTATAACTATTTGGTGTCAAATACACTAAACGACAAAAGAAACACACATATTAGAGGGTTTTTTTTAAAGTTGATTTAAATTTTCAGTTTATATCACATTAGTTTATCCATTAAAATGATAAAGGTCCTGTGAAAATTAAAGACCCATTTTGATAGTCTCTTGACGTAGCCCAGTGGCATAGCGCTCGCTTGATGCACGGTCAATTTGGGATCGATCCCTGTCGGTGGGCCCACTGGGCTATTTCTTGCTCCAGCCAGGGCACCACAACTGGTACATCAAAGGCCATGGTATGTGCTATCCTGTCTATGCAATAGTGCAAATAAAAGATCCCTCGCTGCTAATCGAAATAAAGTAGCCCATGAAGTGGCGACAGCAAGTTGCCTCCTTCAATATATGTGTGGTCCATAACCATATGTCCGATGTGATATAACCATAAATAAAATGTGTTGAGTGCGTCGTTAAATAAACAAGTTCCTTCCTGATAGTCTCTTTACCTAATTAATTTTCTTACACACCCGTTGGTGAGAACACCATGCGTTATTTTTTTTTTTATAACACATGGTTGTTTACACATGTATGGGTGTTAAAATATCAAGACATACGACTGGCTGCTCCTAGGTGATGACCAGGTCACCACTGCCATACATCCAATGAAAAACTACACAATGGAAATCGATTACATTGTGACATATAGTTAACCTGACAACCATGCAGGACTCGAACTTAACGGCGGCACCGACGGCAATTGCCGTCATTGAGATATAAATTGCCGTAGGCAGAGAGAATCACCGATGGCACTTTTGTGCCGTCGGTAAAGCTCCTCAACAATGGCGAAATGTATACACCTGGTGTACATTATCTGCCAATATTTAACATTTGCACATTTAAAAGATGCCTACATATAACAAGATAGCCTTTCAGTCAGGTTTATTTGCTGCAAACGTCACTTTTAAAACAATTACCATAGGCAGGCTCACAATTGCCGTCGGTGGACTGTTTCACCCATTGCAATTCTTTTAAAAATTGCCATGGGAGACAAATTCTTATGTTCAAGCCCGGTCATGTGTCTGTGACGCGTACGTTAGCTACAAGTGCAACGGCTGTAAATAACTTTTAGTCGAAAACAATGTTAAAATTTGCTTAAAACCTGGTTTTTGAGAATATTATGTAATAGAATACATTTGTGTCAGTTAGATACAAATATCTCACTGTTTAAAAACGTATCAAACTCACTTTCACTCGTTAAGATACATTTTAAAACAACTAGTTGTGAGATAAATGGTATCTAATGGCCACTGTGTATTATTCTCTATGTATTATGGAGAAAAAAAAAATAATAAAAAAATAAACATATTCGCTTTTCTTTTGTAGTTCAGTATAACCTGTTCAGTATCTGCTCGAGATAAACCAATCATACTGATAGAGCAGCCTGGGACCTTTTGATATGCACTTTAACACAGGGCAGCACATAACAGTCTTTGTGACATTTAATCATAGCGACAGATTTTAGCTTTAAACACCAACATATTTTTCACAATTTTTTATAACTGAAGTTAAACATTACTTATATTTAGAATATCCATTTTCGTACATCCAGTGTTTTTGGTCATACTGGTGTTTGTAATAACAGGAAGTGTATTTTTATACTTCTAAAAACTTACATGCTTCCGAGAAAAGCTTTAGTCTATTTTTATAGATTGCGTTTCCTCATTTCAGAAGAAGAAATTTGTTTTGTTTAATGACACCACTAGAGCATATTGATTCATTAATCATCAGCTACTGGACGTCAAACATTTGGTAAATGGGACTCATAGTTATCAGAGGAAACCTGCAATATGTTCCTAATGTATCAAGGGATCTTTGATATGCACTTTCCCACAGACAGAACAGCACATACCACAGCCTTTGTTACACCAGTTGTGGTGCACTGGTTGGAACAAGAAAAACCCAAACAGCTAAATGGATTCATCGATAAATAATGATAGAAATTTGCGTACAAGCTCGATGTATTTCCAAGACCGAGGCGATTAGATCCTGCGACGAAAGTACCTTTAGGCTAGCGCTCAACCGACTGAGCCAAAACCTTATTTCAGTCACAGACTGGTTTCTCTTTATTGTAACTTTACCCAGATGTCTTATTGGTTTCAGTGCCATACTCTGATCACAATCTCCGGGGGCAGGGGAGGGCACTACTTTTTATAAACAAATGTGTGTGCTATTTTGAGTAAAAAACAAAACGGTGAGATTCTCGGGGGGGGGGGGGGGGGGGGGGGGGGGCAACTGTCTGTCTACACAAGGTTAGTCTAATATCTTCCTTTTCATTATTCTGGCACAAATGCAAAATAAATATCAGATTTGATTGTGTGGATACCTTTATTTGCTAAACTAGTTTATGCACTTCACTGTAAACCTGCCACAACTGGTATATCAAAGGCCGTGGTATGTGCTGTCCTGTCTGTGGGAAAGTGCATATAAAAGATCCCTCGGTACATTAGCAAAAATGGGAGCGGGTTTTCTCTGATGACTATTAGTCAGAAATACCAAATGTTTGACATCCAATAGACAATGATTAATTAATCAATGTGCTCTAGTGGTGTCGTTAAACAAAACAAACTTCACCTTAAAGGGACATTTCTGAGTTTGCTGCACTGTAAGATGTTTCCAACTAATGAAATACTTCTACGATTAAACTTACATATTAAATATATTTTCTGGTTTAGAATATCAATGTTTGTGTTTCTGGTCATCTTAATATTTGTAAGAAGCCCAAACTGGATTTTATCTTCAAATAATTTCGTACGTTAAATGTTTTGTTTTTTCCCCCGAAATAAAATGAAATTTAACCTAGTAAGTACAAATATTAGAACGATCAGAAACACGTTTTAATATACAGCCACTAATATTGTATGCAGAAAAATATATTTGATATGTAATTACAATGGTTAAAAACTCTGTGTTAGTCGATGACATCTTAAAAAGTGCAGCAAACTCAAGAATGTCCCTTTAAACTGAGTGATCACACTGGGAACCAGTAAAACATTTTGTGAACATAAAGTGTCACCCACTGTTACACAACACAGGGCAGGTTTGTTGTTTCACCACAGCACTAATGAGAACAACACAATAACATGGTAAAAATGAGTTTTAATGTCGTTGATAAATAATGACAGAAATTTGCGTACAAGCTTGATCCCCACATTTCCAAGACCAACCAACAAGTTTACGAGGTAAACAACTTGAGATGAGAAATGATACTTTGATAAATGTCGTTAAATAACATTCACAGACATCGTACAGAGTGGTCCACGGAGTTTGCCGTGGTGATCACGTGACAGAAACAGTCGACAGAAGACACAGATCTCAACCACCTGTAAGATTTAAGATAAACACAAATTATTAAATTTTCGTTGCAATGAAATTCAAAAAACAAAATTATAACATAATAAAAATCAAACAAGAGTTTTATCCCTGTCCTCCCTTGGTTTTTTTTTACTGCTTGAAATTTGTTTCTTTTATCCTTTAACCATAAATGATGTTCCATGTGCATTATTTCCAATATCCTGAAAATAACACACACAAAAATAAATTTGTTTAACCCCAATCACCATTCTCAAAAAAAATCTGGATAAAAATCTTGCATTTATTTCTGATTCCAGCCAGTGCTCCACAGTTGTTTAACAAAAGACCGTGGTATGTACTTTCCTGTCTGTGAGATGGTGCATATAAAATATCCCTTGCAGCTAATAAAAAAAGAGTAGCCTTTTGAATGGCGGCAGCAAGTTTCCTCTGTAATAATCTCCGGGATCAAACTTAATGACAGTAACGACGGCAATTGCCGTCATTAAGATATAAATTGCCATGGGTTGGAAGACTCACCTGGTGTACTTTATCTGTCAGAATTTAACATTTGTACATATGAAATAAAGTTACAGTTTGTTTTGTTAACAACACCAATACAGGGCTTCTAGAATTTTTATAAAATGCACTAGCCATGGGATCAGTGATTAATTTTTTTTACTAGCCACGATTAAAAATTCACCAGCCTTACTTTACTTTAAGTTAATACAATTTTACTACATAACAGTAATAATCTGATATGTCACCTAATTAGGGAGATGGAGCTTTAAAAACACTAACTTTGGGGTGGGGTGGGGGTGAGGAGGATATTCATATTTACGAAATAGACGTAACTGCAACATTTGACCACAAGAATTCACTTGACGTTGGGCATGGCAACAGTAGTAATTTACTAGCCCAACATTGAATATCACTAGCCATGGGAGTGGGGCTACCATGATCTAGAAGCCCTGTCTGGCATGGCAATATTGTTATTTATGGCACTAGCCATGGGAGTTACCATAATCTAGAAGCCCTGTCTGGCATTTTTACTAGCCCAACACTGAATATCACTAGCCATGGGAGTGGGGCTACCATAATCTAGAAGCCCTGTCTGGCATGGCAATAGTAGTTATTTACTAGCCCAACACTGAATATCACTAGCCATGGGAGTGGGGCTACCATGATCTAGAAGCCCTGTCTGGCATGGCAGTAGTAGTTATTTACTAGCCCAACACTGAATATCACTAGCCATGGGAGTGGCGCTACCATAATCTAGAAGCCCTGTCTGGCATGGCAGTAGTAGTTATTTACTACCCAACATTGAATATCACTAGCCATGGGAGTGGGGCTACCATAATCTAGAAGCCCTGTCTGGCATGGCAGTAGTAGTTATTTACTAGCCCAACATTGAATATCACTAGCCATGGGAGTGGGGCTACCATGATCTAGAAGCCCTGTCTGGCATGGCAATAGTAGTTATTTACTAGCCCAACATTGAATATCACTAGCCATGGGAGTGGGGCTACCATGATCTAGAAGCCCTGTCTGGCATGGCAGTAGTAGTTATTTACTAGCCCAACACTGAATATCACTAGCCATGGGAGTGGGGCTACCATAATCTAGAAGCCCTGTCTGGCATGGCAGTAGTAGTTATTTATTTATGGGCCCATAATCTGAAGCCCACTAGCATGGGTAGTTATTTACTAGCCCACACTGAATCTAGAAGGGGCTACCATGATGTTGCATGGCAATAGTAGTTATTTACTAGCCCAACATTGAATATCACTAGCCATGGGAGTGGCGCTACCATAATCTAGAAGCCCTGTCTGGCATGGCAGTAGTAGTTATTTACTAGCCCAACACTGAATATCACTAGCCATGGGAGTGGGGCTACCATGATCTAGAAGCCCTGTCAGGCATGGCAATAGTAGTTATTTACTAGCCCAACATTGAATATCACTAGCCATGGGAGTGGCGCTACCATAATCTAGAAGCCCTGTCTGGCATGGCAGTAGTAGTTATTTACTAGCCCAACACTGAATATCACTAGCCATGGGAGTGGCGCTACCATAATCTAGAAGCCCTGCCACTAGAACATTTTAAAATATGTCTATAGGCAGCAAAATCACCTTTCAGTCCTATTTATTTTCTGCAAAAGTCACTTTTCAAAATAATTGCTGTAGACAGGCTTATAATTGCTGTCAGTGGGCTGTTTCACCCACGGCAATTAAACAAAAAAATGCCCTGGGAGACAAATTCTTAAATTCGAGCCCTGCTATCTGTGTGGTCCTTAACCATATAGCCGTTAATTTAAATACGTTGAATGCATCGTTGAATACATTTCTATTTTCTCCCTCATTGGTTTGCTTAGAGTTGATAATGTATTGATAGCAGAGATTCGCTTACTCAGCATTCCTTTGCGCAAGCATAAAATAAAAAGAAGTGCTTTTTGTTTAACGACACCACTAGAGCACATTGATATATTAATCATCGGCTATTGGGGGTCAAAACATTTAGTAATTTTAACATATAGTCTTAGAGAGGAAGAAGAAGTTTGTTTTGTTTAACGACACCACTAGAGCACATTGATATATTAATCATCGGCTATTGGGGGTCAAAACATTTAGTAATTTTAACATATAGTCTTAGAGAGGAGGAAGAAGTTTGTGTTGTTTAACGTCACCACCAGAGTACATAGATTTATTAATCATTGGCAATTGGATGTCAAACATATGGTAATTTTTGACAGCTATAGAGAGGAAACCCACTAAAAAAAAAATTATTAGTAGAAAGGGATCTTTTATATGCACCATCGCACATAAAGAATAACATGTATCACAGTCTTTGATATACCAGTCGTGGTGCTCTGTCTGGAACAAGAAATAGTTGAATGAGCCCACTGGCGGGGATCGATCCCAGACCAGCGACATATAAAGCAAATTCTTTAACACTGAACTACATCCCACCCTTGCATCAAAATAATGCAAGTACCTGGTATCCCATGTATAGGCTCCCATTTATTATTTCAACGCTTATATCCAATTAAAGTTCAAGCATGCTGTCCTGGGCACACCTCAGATATCTATCTGGGCTGTCTGTCCAGGATAGAATATTAATTGTTAGTGGTTAGTGAGAGAGAAGAGGATGCAGTGGTCTTACACCTACCCATTGAGTTGTTAAAACTCGCTCTGGGTGGGAGCCGGTACCGGGCTGCGAACCCTGTACCTACCAGCCTTATGTCCGATGGCTTAACCATGACACTACCGAGGCCGGAAGGCTCCCGTTAATTATGGCCTGGGGCCTAATTCACTAAACTTGTAACTTTGCGATCTCGCAGTGCAACGCTAAAAGACTTGCAAAGAGGATGCTTTGTTGTCTAGCAGAGCCTAAGAAAGCTTTGTGAATTAAGCCCCTGGTAACATATGGGTTACCACCCATTTATGGAGTCTACAATCCAGTCACAAATCTACAGATACTTTGTCATTCCTTCATATCACTGTTCTCCTTGTACTGAAACATCTGTGTGTAATTTATTAGTGAACAGCACACAACTGATCAAAATTTACTTTCAGGTACTTTTTGTTTAAAAAAAATAAAAATGGTGGAGAACAAAATACCGTTCTCGACTTTCTTGACATGTAGTAACCTCGTGGTGACCGGCCTCGGTGGCATCATGGTAGGCCATCGGTCTACAGGCTTGTAGGTACTGGGTTCGGATCCCAGTCGAGGCATGGGATTTTTAATCCAGATACCGACTCCAAACCCAGGCTCAATGGGTAGGTATAAACCACTTGCACCGACCAGTGATCCATAACTGGTTCAACAAAGGCCATGGTTTGTGCTATCCTGCCTGTGGGAAGCGCAAATAAAAGATCCCTTGCTGCTAATCGGAAGAGTAGCCCATGTAGAGGCGACAGTGGATTTCCTCTCTCAATATCTGTGTGGTCCATAACCATATGTCTGACGCCGTATAACCGTAAATAAAATGTGTTGAGTGCGTCATTAAATAAAACATTTCTTTCTTTAACCCCGTGGTCACCTGAATCACCATTCTTTACTTATTTTGATTAACATTTGCTTTTGGCATGAGGACAGGATGTAGCCCAGTGGTGAAGTGCTCACTTGATGCGCAGTCAGTCTGGGATCAATCCCTGTTGGTGGGCCCATTGGGCTATTTCTTGTTCCAGCAGTGAATGGTTAGTAATTTAGAAAATATTCACAATGACTCAGTCTTATATGTTAATTTTTGATTATCCTCAGTCTAACGTGTTCATTTCTTTCAACTAATTTATTCAGAGAAAGACCCATCATATCATATCCAACTAAACCGATTGATAAACCAAACATACATACTTAGACTAAACATAATGATTAACTCACAGTATTAAATGAAAATACAAAACTAAACCAATTGATAAACCGGCCAGGGTTTAAAAACTTTTACATTTTAATGGTAGCCCATTCAAGCTGTCGTAACTTGTTGATGGGCAATATGTTGTGATTGCTTGACGTTTTACAACATCAAGATTCGTGTATAGTACCTGTTTTACAACTAAATATGTGGTAGCTCACTGGGCTTACATCGTTGATAATGGTTGCCCAGTTGATCAATTGGTTAACACAGACAATTTGGGCATGGGATTTTTCCAAGCCTGTTAATAACTGATAAGGCTCATAAATAATTGATGTGGCGTGTGTGCGTGGTCTGGCTCAAAACAAAATTGAAATACAATAATTTCTAAGGCTGGTAGGTACTGGGTTCACAGCCCGGTACCGGCTCCCACCTAGAGTGAGTGTTAACGACTCAATGGGTAGGTGTAAGACCACTACACCCTCTTCTCTCTCACTAATTGGAAATAAACAGGAAAATAAGTTGAAATGAAACAATAATTTCAATGAGAGTTTAGACTGGATGTATACGTCTGCAAAATGCATACTATCCGCTGCAATGAAAGAATCGTATATGGTGTACATGCCCAAAACACGTACCGCAGAAGCATGAGACACACACACTCATCCATTCTATACGCGTCTTAAACCAACTATATTAAACCAAAGAAAAAGCTTACTATTTTTCAGGTCATTTCTTTCTCAGTGGCTTTTTCTTTCAGTTCTCGTTTTTGGACTGCTATCTGTTTTGCCTGTAAATAACAAGCATATTTTGTTTTTTAAATTCAAGTACCGTAATCATCAAACATTAAAAATAACTTGCTAATATGCAAATTCGACAAGTGGATACTATGGCCTTTGATGTACCAGTAATTTCGCAATTATTGGGATGGTAAAAAAAACCCCACCTGAATCTATTGTGGGTAACAGATTCTGCAACCTATCATACCTCTGGCAAAAAAATTAACACCACTAGAGCACATTAATTAATTAATCGTCGGCTATTGGATGTCAAACATTTGTCAACTCTGACATGTAGTCATCAGAGGAAACCCTCTGCGTTTTCTTAATGCAGAAAGGGATCTTTTATATGCACTTTCCAACAGACAGGATAGCACATACCATGGCCTTTGACCAGTTGTGGTGTACCTCTGGGAAATGCTGTACCACTGAGCTACAAACTTACCCCTCAACCATCCCAATTGAAAAAAACAATATTAAGGTTTGTTTCTGTTTTATGACACTCCTAAAGAAAATTTATTTATTAATCAGCTTTTGGATGGTAAACATTTGATAATTCTGATGTAGTCTCAGAGAAAACGTGCTACACTTTCACATAAGTAACAAGGAATCTTTTATATGGTAAACATTTTATAATTCTGATATAGTCTCAGAGAAAACGTGCTACACTTTCACATAAGTAACAAGGGATCTTTTATATGGTAAACATTTTATAATTCTGATGCAGTCTCAGAGAAAACGTGCTACACTTTCACATAAGTAACAAGGGATCTTTTATATGGTAAACATTTGATAATTCTGACATAGTCTCAGAGAAAACGTGCTACACTTTCACATAAGTAACAAGGGATCTTTTATATGCACCATCCCACAGACAGAACAACAAATACCAAGACCGTTAATAGACCAGTCATAGGACATTGACACTGGTTGAAATGGGAACACCCCCAAATAGAGAACAGATCCATTGAGATGGTTTGATCCCATGACCCAAGCGCCTCAGGTTCAATCCCGCACTGAGGAAAAGATATTTAGCCAGGCTATAAATTGTATTTATGTTAATCTGCCACGGTTATGTCTGGGAACACGACGACGGGGTGATACAAACACAAACCTTTTCTACTAGCGTCATTAATTTTCCTTCTTTGGCCAGGATTTTGAGTAATTCCATTATGAATGGTAAATAATTATGCCGCCTTCGTATATTTTCGGCCTGCAAAAAAAAAAAAAAAATTTTTTTTTTCAAAACACAAGACTTTTACAAAATATTAATATCAACAGAAATTATATTAGCCTTAAAAGGGTGCATGAAATATGTTTTGCTTAAATTTGCTAATTAATTTCTGAGGTCTATACCTTTTCTGTTTTGTAAAAAATTACCATAGACACACTAAATTTGCAAACGTTGACATGCAAACAAAATATCATAATATGTAATTTAACAGTAAAAAGCTGTAAAAGTAAAAGATATTCTACACTGCCTATAAAAATTAAAGTTGGAAACTTTACTAGTAGGCTTTTGAGAACTGAAAATTGGCTTTAAACCATTTGTGGATTAAACAAGAACAGATACAGGTGACCCATTTCGTTTTTACGCAATCCATCACAGGGCTAGCTCTGGGTCAGCAGAACATTTCACCAAATTATCTATTAAACTTCAAAAATAGCAGAAACTCAGTTATTTTGTAATAAAATATCAATTATTACCTAAAAATTATTTTGCCAAATTAAAATAAAATTCGTCAATTGTTTTTTAAATTCGCAGTTGGCGAATTTGGCGAGTGTCCTGCATCGTAACCATGTAAATGACATCCTAAATGGAATGCGTTAATGAAACAGGGGTTAGGCAAAACTAGGCTTGTGTTCGAGTTCCAGGGGCCTAATTCACTAAACTCTTGCAACTTTGCGATCTCGCAGTGTAATGCTAAAAGACTTGCAAAGAGGATGCTTTGTTGTCTAGCAGAACCTAAGAGAGCTCTGTGAATTAGGCCCCATATCTCTATAGAAGACAGATCTCGCAGTGCAGTGCTAAAAGACTTACAAAGAGGATGCTTTGTTGTCTAGCAGAGCCTAAGAGAGCTTTGTGAATTAGGCCCCATATCTCTATAGAAGACAGATCTCGCAGTGCAGTGCTAAAAGACTTGCAAAGAGGATGCTTTGTTGTTTAGCAGAGCCTAAGAGAGCTTTGTGAATTAGGCCCCCGATGTTTAACATGCACATTCAGAGTAAGCTGTTATAGTGCACGCTTGTCATGGGCAAACGTTCACATTCGCCAGCTCTCCCAGCCAGAAGAGGAAGGACTTGTGTCAGCGTTGTGTGAATAAAACATTTGATCTTGCAATTTTCAGGTGTGACTAAAAAGATATAAAATTTTGAAAAGTAAGAAATTCTGGTAATCCACCTTATATCTTTTCATTTTTTGATCTTCCTCTTGGATTAAACACGTCAGTCGACTAATCTCAGCCTCCAGTGTATCAGACTCCATGCTGCCGCCCTGTGATAAGACAAAATATCAACACAGACTGAGTACAATGATTTCTAGGTTCATGCTTATACAGGCCCATAGGAACCGGAGGATAGGGGGTGGGGTGGGGGGGCACGTGCCCCCCAACTTGTGAGCTTTTTTTATCATCACATTAATGTTTGCCATTGTAACCAAAATCTGATATAGAGTTTGTACCCGATCCGTCAGTGTTCCCCCCCACACTCCAAAAGTCTTTCCTACGGGCCTGTTTTAAAACTGTAAAGAGCCAAATTTATACAAGCCATTTGTCCACAATCAGCAATAGAAGTAAGCAGAATCTATCACTAGTCCATTGGACAAGTACATCTAGAAATCTACTTGTCCACCAATATTTTCACTTGTCCAATGAAATGATTTGTTTTATTCAAGCACAAGGACCATATTTTTGATTAAAAAAATTTACTTGTCCACTGGACAACCATTGATGTATATTTTGCTTGTCCAAGCTGATTTTTACTTGTCAGGACAAATGGACAAGTGCTTATTTCGAACGCTGACAAGCACATACAAACTGGGAGGGGGAGGGGCCACATAAGGGTGAAAATGTACTTTTCTTTGTCTATTCCATATAAATAAAGATAAAAATATCTGGCTTGTGCACCATGTGTTAAACATTGGTTGGAAAATTCCTTTACTTAGTGGTTACATACATTTGGATAAACAAATCTAAAAGGTAGTATTCAACAAAAATCTTTCATCATACTCGATGGAAACTAAAATGAGGTACAACAGAATTCAATTTATTCTATGTAAACTTCCAGTAAACGTAGAACAGATTAGTGATTTCCCTAGAAATTAGGCAAGGCATGGTAGACCAAAAACTTTTGGGGCATTTTCACCATTTTCGGGGCACTTGTTTTTCATTAAAAATACACAAAAATTAATTGAAATAAAGATGAATGTAATTTATGCTTGCTTTAATATATAAAAGGCATACTTCATTCATTAATAATACCTTTTTTGGTGTTTTAAAAAGGCAATTTTAGAATTACTGAAAAAGGCTTGTTTAATCTCAGGGCAGCATGGCTCACCATCTCATTGCTGCACCATGCTAAAACAAGCTAGGGAAAACAATACAGATTGTTGATTTAAATTATAAAAATAATTTATAGGATATTAAACTAACATTCTGACAGTACCGCTAAAGCAATACATGTCCCCTATCAAACCCAACAAAACGTTTTATCGCCCAAAGTTCAAGGGCCATAACTCTGTCAAAAATGGGGAAATTAGCTACAAATGTTAAACCTGATCTGTAGCAGTACATGATAAAGCTATATACTAAACTGCAGATGAATATCTCTAGGCATTGTGAAATAAAGTCTGGAAACCTATGTGTTGGACAGACAGACACACAGACAGACAGACTGATGGAGATGAAACCTATAGCCCCCTCAAGTTGGACTGGGAGGGGACTAAAAATATATGAAATTGTAGTCTGTTTTAAAAAAACATTTCTGTAATCAAGTTAAATTTCCGCCTATAGCACTTCCCACAGTAATATTTTTGTTATTTTATATATTAAACGAGCTTCCATTTTGTGTCATGTTTATGTCCTGAGTGAAATAATTTTCAATTGTCACAAGCTTTAGCAAGTGACAATGAAAATTATTTTACGAGGGACATAAACATGATGTGAAATGGCAGCGAGTTTAATATCCTAATTGTTACCCATGATCAATATTAATTTATATCACTCAACTGGTTTCGTTGACATTCCTGCACGGTTGTAGTGCGCCAATTGATGACGTTGAAGTGTTACGTCCCACTTGATATTCCTGCACGGTTGTAGTGTGCCAATTGATGACGTTGAAGTGTTACGTCCCACTTGACATTCTAGTGGGACGTAACACTTTGATATATACCAAGATATTTTTCACCATATGGGTAATAAACACTTTAACTTTTCTTCTCATATCAAACCAAACTGAAATTATTTACAAACCCCCCACATTTTTGTAGGAGGATGGGACAGACTATAGGTGATTGTTTGTCATTACACCTAAAATTAATTTTAGGCAGGTGATGGCAGGTCGAGTCATCCCTCGCTGTAAATTACAAGGCCTAAATTTGCCATGTAGTTTGATTAAAAGATCAGATTCTTACCTCCAACTTACTTGTTAACTCCTTCAGCTTCTTCTCATACATCATCTTCTTATCGGACACAACCGCCATCAGGTTAAAGTGAATTTCATCCGTACTGTATCTGGAAAAGACAAAAACAGTATCACAACCAAGGCTTCACCAGGGGTGCACAGATGTGAAATTGTGATAGTTTCCCGGTGGGCAACCAGTAGCTGAAGTTTGGTTGCCCAACATCATCTCTTGGTTGCCCACATAGTATTTCATAAAAAGTTTTATGAATATAATTTTGAACTGTCTTTGAAATGAATCTGAAATTTAAAATTATTTTATTATTATCATTACTTATCAGTTTAATTTTATTTCTTTTTTAACATTATTTATCTTCGCATAGGCTGAAAAAAAGTTTGTTTTGTTTAACGACACCACTGGAGCACATTGATTAATTAATCATCGGCTATTGGATGTCAAACATTTGGTAATTCTGACTTGTAGTCATCAGAGGAAACCCGCTACATTTTTCCTAATGCAGAAAGGGATCTTTTATATGCACTTTCCCACAGACAGGAAGGCACATACCACAGCCTTTGTCCGATTCTTGTGCACTGGTTGGAACAAGAAAAACCCAATCAGCTGAATGGATCCACAGAGGCAGTTCGATCTCGCTTGGGCTGTCACAGTCATAATATTTTAATGAACTCGGGGCTCATCCTGGATTAAAAATACTTGTACCCAAAAAATTGCCAAATGGGACTTTTATTTGCCATAATGAAAATGTTTTAGCCAAAATTGTTTTGTGTAGTACTGTATGGAGTATTTATATATGAATATGAAAATGCACCTTTTCCAGCTAATTATGTATAAACTGGAATACATCTGAATAATAAAATTACCTCCTGATCAAAATCAAAGACAGCAATGTGGGTAAGGGCAGTTAATATATTATTTGATTTTTCAGTGGGTGAGGGGAGATACGCAGAGTTGGAAGCCAATGCCCTCTGCAAACACACCCCAAATTCTAAGGCTTATGGCATTAATAAAAATCTGAGAGCCAATACTCATTTTTTTAAACAGTGCTAATTATTTCTGTAAAATAGCAATCTTTATTTTGGTTTGAATTGCTTTTAATTGTATTTTAAACCCATCTATTCCACACCCCAACAATTTCGTAATTTGCGCCATTTTGTTAATTTCCGCGTCATGTTAAATGCTTGTTGTTGATTTCAGCTTGTAAAATACGTAGCCTAAGAATGCTCAAAGACTTTACAGAGTTAAAATAACACGCTACAAATTTTTCTTGCATACATGTTGCCGTTAAAATTAATAACTGTGATTATTAAAATAAGCAAACATTGTTATGCTGAATTCTTGATGACACCGCTTCTCGTTACCAGTCACGAGATCCCTGTTAATATTTGGTATTATTATTATATGTTAGGTGTTGGATAGATTACAGGGCCGTAGCTAGATAGTTTCTATAATCCGGAAAGCATTATAGACACTTAAAGAAAATTCTCCTCTTAACTGTTTGAAGAGTTTTAGACTATTAAATACTCAGTTGCCCCCCCCCCCCCCCCCCCCCCCCACAAAAAATCCTAGCTACGGCCCTGGATTATGTAACCGATTGTTCACATCGGAAGATAGAAAATGGCGTAGCCAATTTTTTTTCTCAGAACTGGATGGTTGTTGGTATAGTTTGTGGCTTTTCACATGTCTTGTGCCCTTTGCTAATACTTAATAGCCACCATTCTGAAACGTATCTCTGTCGGCACTGAACTCGTCAAAATCATGCACGGTGGACACTGAGTGGATGGCAGCGTTAGGGTGGATATTTATATCGCCTGTCAGTCAAGTTATCAGTTTCGATACTGTTGAATTGCCCGTGACTGTCCGAGTGTTGTGAAGTTTTGTTTTTCATTTTACTTGATTTATAATTTTCTTGGTTGCCCGTCGGGCAACGGTTTGACAAAAAATGGTTGCCCGCAACATATTTCGGTTGTCCTGGGCGCGCGGACAACCGATTTGTGCACCCCTGCTTCACAGTTGAAAAGGGAGTATACCCTCAGTTTTCCTTAGAAATTCCAGCATTTGGTGCTCTCGATGTGAGTCCGACATACAGACTGTCGAAGATCCCATTATAAATTTTCCTGCACTGTTCGTTAATATTAAGTCAGTTAAATCTTAATTGCATGCACATTTAATACATCAATCTGACTGGTAAACAAATAAGAAAATTTGTGGATCGACAACCTAATTTCGTAATACGAAAGGCATGCTACTACATTAGTGAAAAACCGACCGTGCGATGGGAATTCCCTGACCTTTGGGAATTCCGATACCTAATGTGCAGAGAAAAAGTTTGTTTTGTTTAATGACACAACTAGAGCACATTAATTAATTAATCATCAGCTATTGGACATCAAACATTTGGTAATTCTGACTCGTAGTCATTGGAGGAAACTCGCTACATGTTTTCCTAATGCAGCAAGGGATCTTTTATATGCACTTTCCCAATGACAGGAAAGCACATACCACACACTTTGACCAGTTGTGGCGCACTGGTTAGAAAAATGTATCAGAACCAAGGCTTCACAGTAAAAAAAAAAAATCTTTGTTAATTCTGATACCTAGTGTTCAGAGAAAAAGTTCGTTTAATTACACATTTTCATTTCTACTTATATCCAATCAAGATTCAAGCACGACACAACTAGAGCACACTGATTTATTAATCATCGGCTATTGGATGTCAAACATTTGGTCATTTTGACAGTCTTAAAGAGAGGAAATCCTCTACATTTTTCCATTAGTAGCAAGGGATCTTTGATATCACCATCCCACAGACAGGATAGCACATAGCACAGTCTTTGATATACCAGTCATGGAGCACTGGCTAGAACGAGAAATAGCCCAATGGGCCCACCGACAAGGATCAATCCTAGACCGATTGTGCATCAGGAGAGCGCTTTACCACTGCGCTATGTCCTACCCCCCTGTGTGAGAGAGATTAAAAAACAAGAAAAACCCAATATGTTGCTGCACAGAGGGATGGGGGGAGCCAAGCGACACTACTAAGAAGATGAAGCAAACCTCACTTCTGCATTCGTTTCTCTATCACCGGGCGAACGAGATCTAGCCAATCAGAATTAGCTGGGATAGCACCTGCAAGAAGTGAAAGAGGTGGATACGCATTACAAAGTGAAAAAAATACACACAGTTCATTAGGAACACATGCATCAGCTTTGCAAATAATCATGGTTTCTCAGACATTTCTACTTAAAATGAACATCTACTTAGAAAAAGACATACATGTACGGCAACACGTGGTATGGTATAACAAATTTAAAATTTAAAACATGCACATAAGTGCTACTGATTATAATAACAAAAGAAAGAAATGTTTTATTTAAGGACACACTCAACACATTTTATTTACGGCTACATGGCGTCGGACATACCGGTATGGTTAAGGACCACACAGATATTGATAGAGAAAACCCAGTCTCCACTTCATGGGCTACTCTTTTCGATTAGCAGCAAGGGATCTTTTATATGCACCATCCCACAGACAGGATAGTACATACCACAGCCTTGGATACACCAGTCGTGGTGCACTGGCTGGAACAAGAAATATTATAATAACAAGAACAGATTTAATTAAACACAGAGTCTTCAAGGTGGCCCTGTGATGACTGACATGACTCAAGACTGCTTACCTAAATCAACTGGGCCTTCTTTCAAGCCGTCTAGTTCATACAAACGTCCCTCGATGGGAATATACCCGACAAAGTGAAACACATCGTCGTCTTTCTTAGACTGTTTCTCGTCAAACTCAAACATCTGTTGTCTGAAATACAAAAAAAAGAAAGAAGATATTTACAACAAAAAAACCCAATAAAAAGTCATTAAGATTTCCAAGGATTTTTCTGCGACAAACACAATCTAATAAAATTACAATGATTGGAAGTATTATTATGTATCATTCTAAATGTGAAAAATTAAATTTCAATCAATTTTAAGTTTTCACAACTCAAACCAAAAACTACATGGCTTTCCACGACTCCACACTAATTTCCATGACTCAACCCAAGATCGTGACTTTCTATGACTCAACCCAAGACTGACTTTCCATGACTCAACCCAAGACTGTGACTTTCCATGACTCAATCCAAGATTGACTTTCCATGACTCAACCCAAGATTGTGACTTTCCATGACTCAACCCAAGATAGTGACTTTCCATGACTCAACCCAAGACTGACTTTCCATGACTCAACCCAAACTCAATGACTTTTTCGGATTCAAGAGAAAACTATGACTTTCCATGACTCACCCCAAAAGCCCCAGGACTTTCCAGGACTCAACCCAAGTCCATGACTTTTCATGAACACAAAAGACCATGAATTTTCAGAATTTCCATGACCCATATGAAAGTTTGTTTTATTTAACGACGCCACTAGAACACATTGATTTTTTATCTTATCATCGGCTATTGGACATCAAACATATGGTCATTCTGACACTGTTTTTAGAAGAAACCCGCTGTAGCCACATAGGCTACTCTTTTACAACAGGCAGCAAGGGATCTTTTATTTGCGCTTCCCACAGGCAGGATAGCACAAACCATGGCCTTTGTTGAACCAGTTATGGATCACTGGTCAGTGCAAGTGGTTTACACCTACCCATTGAGCCTTGCGGAGCACTCACTCAGGGTTTGGAGTCGGCATCTGGATTAAAAATCCCATGCCTCGACTGGGATCCGAACCCAGTACCTACCAGCCTGTAAAACCGAATCGATGGCCTAACCACGACAGCACTGAGGCTGGTGACCCATACGAAGTCTGGTCCTTCGACTCACTGAACAAGAGACGAGTATTCTACCACTGGACTACTCCTCATTCCACCAGCAAAAAAACTACAATGTGTGACCTCTCACATGGATGTGTCAGGAAAATGATGTTCTAATGGTTTTCTATCAACAAGATGGCCAATAAAACCAGAAACACTATGTGTGATCTCTTACACGTGTAATAACACTAATACTTTACTGGGTTTTCAGTTAACACTATGTGTGATCTCTTACACGTGTAATAACACTAATACTTTACTGGGTTTTCAGTTAACACTATGTGTGATCTCTTACACGTGTAATAACACTAATACTTTACTGGGTTTTCAGTTAACACTATGTGTGATCTCTTACACGTGTAATAACACTAATACTTTACTGGGTTTTCAGTTAACACTATGTGTGATCTCTTACACGTGTAATAACACTAATACTTTACTGGGTTTTCAGTTAACACTATGTGTGATCTCTTACACGTGTAATAAAACTAATACGTTACTGGGTTTTCAGTTAACACTATGTGTGATCTCTTACACGTGTAATAAAACTAATACTTTACTGGGTTTTCAGTTAACACTATGTGTGATCTCTTACACGTGTAATAAAACTAATACTTTACTGGGTTTTCAGTTAACACTATGTGATCTCTTACACGTGTAATAACACTAATACTTTACTGGGTTTTCAGTTAACACTATGTGATCTCTTACACGTGTAATAACACTAATACTTTACTGGGTTTTCAGTTAACACTATGTGATCTCTTACACGTGTAATAACACTAATACTTTACTGGGTTTTCAGTTAACACTGTGTGTGATCTCTTACACGTGTAATAACACTAATACTTTACTGGGTTTTCAGTTAACACTATGTGTGATCTCTTACACGTGTAATAAAACTAATACTTTACTGGGTTTTCAGTTAACACTATGTGTGATCTCTTACACGTGTAATAACACTAATACTTTACTGGGTTTTCAGTTAACACTATGTGTGATCTCTTACACGTGTAATAAAACTAATACTTTACTGGGTTTTCAGTTAACACTATGTGTGATCTCTCACACGTGTAATAAAACTAATACTTTACTGGGTTTTCAGTTAACACTATGTGTGATCTCTCACACGTGTAATAAAACTAATACTTTACTGGGTTTTCAGTTAACACTATGTGTGATCTCTGACACGTGTAATAAAACTAATACTTTACTGGGTTTTCAGTTAACACTATGTGTGATCTCTTACACGTGTAATAAAACTAATACGTTACTGGGTTTTCAGTTAACACTATGTGTGATCTCTTACACGTGTAATAAAACTAATACTTTACTGGGTTTTCAGTTAACACTATGTGTGATCTCTTACACGTGTAATAAAACTAATACTTTACTGGGTTTTCAGTTAACACTATGTGATCTCTTACACGTGTAATAACACTAATACTTTACTGGGTTTTCAGTTAACACTATGTGATCTCTTACACGTGTAATAACACTAATACTTTACTGGGTTTTCAGTTAACACTGTGTGTGATCTCTTACACGTGTAATGAAACTAATACTTTACTGGGTTTTCAGTTAACACTATGTGTGATCTCTTACACGTGTAATGAAACTAATACTTTACTGGGTTTTCAGTTAACACTATGTGTGATCTCTTACACGTGTAATAACACTAATACTTTACTGGGTTTTCAGTTAACACTATGTGTGATCTCTTACACGTGTAATAAAACTAATACGTTACTGGGTTTTCAGTTAACACTATGTGTGATCTCTTACACGTGTAATAAAACTAATACTTTACTGGGTTTTCAGTTAACACTATGTGTGATCTCTTACACGTGTAATAAAACTAATACTTTACTGGGTTTTCAGTTAACACTATGTGATCTCTTACACGTGTAATAACACTAATACTTTACTGGGTTTTCAGTTAACACTATGTGATCTCTTACACGTGTAATAACACTAATACTTTACTGGGTTTTCAGTTAACACTGTGTGTGATCTCTTACACGTGTAATGAAACTAATACTTTACTGGGTTTTCAGTTAACACTATGTGTGATCTCTTACACGTGTAATGAAACTAATACTTTACTGGGTTTTCAGTTAACACTATGTGTGATCTCTTACACGTGTAATAACACTAATACTTTACTGGGTTTTCAGTTAACACTATGTGTGATCTCTTACACGTGTAATAACACTAATACTTTACTGGGTTTTCAGTTAACACTATGTGTGATCTCTTACACGTGTAATGAAACTAATACTTTACTGGGTTTTCAGTTAACACTATGTGTGATCTCTTACACGTGTAATGAAACTAATACTTTACTGGGTTTTCAGTTAACACTATGTGTGATCTCTTACTCGTGTAATAACACCAATACTTTACTGGGTTTTCAGTTAACACTATGTGTGATCTCTTACACGTGTAATGAAACTAATACTTTACTGGGTTTTCAGTTAACACTATGTGTGATCTCTTACACGTGTAATGAAACTAATACTTTACTGGGTTTTCAGTTAACACTATGTGTGATCTCTTACACGTGTAATAACACCAATACTTTACTGGGTTTTCAGTTAACACTATGTGTGATCACCAGGCTTAGTAGAGCTGTCTAACCAAATAATCATAAAATATGTGAACTTACCTGGCAAAACTATTGTGGACTTGTCTGATGACATCAGAATTACTTAGACTTAGGCCTCGTAACTGAAAAAAATATATATAAGTAAAAGAAAAAAATAAAGAAGAATGTCAAGAGTTTCCTTAAAAAAGGTGATAAAATAAATTTATACAAGTTTACAAGGAAGGAATGAAATGTTTCATTTAATGAGGCACTCAGCACATTTTATTTACGGTTATATGGCGTTGGATATAAGGTTAAGGACCACACAGATATTGAGAGAGGAAACCACTTCATGGGCTACTCTTTTCAATTAAACAAGGAAGAAAAAGGAAATGTTATATTTAACGACGCAGTCAACACATTTTATTTATGGTTATATGGCGTCGGACACATGGTTGACCATCTGACTACTGCAGGCAAGATATCTCGCCCGATGTCACGCCAGTCGACATACTGTACACTATATATAGTGCATTCCCCAATTCATATTTCCCGCCATTTTGCACACGACACTTACCGGAAAGACTTGTATAACAGGAAACAGAAGACAACTCAGCTTCCTGTATCTTTAGGTTTTTGTTTTGAAAATAGCTTGCAAATTTGAGTTGAAAAAGTGGTTTTCGGCAAGTATTTTCGCTTGACAACAAAGGTCATTTTCAGGGATCGACAGCTCATTGTGACAGCTAATATATTTGATCGTTTTACCAACAACGAAAATCACCAAATATTGGGATATGGATCGTAGTTTTGGGGTTTTTTTAAAATTCTAGTCAGAAAACCACTGTCATCGGGAATAATAGATATAAATGCTGGACAGCTAGCCACAAATGCCGGTAAGTAAATGAGACTTTTTCAAGTTTTAGCCTAATTTTAGTCAACATTAACTGATCTAAAATATCATAAAAATTATAAAATCCCACAAAAATAATACTTACTGATTCAAATATGAACTTTATTTTATGTATTTACAAATTATTTAAGTGAATATATGGGAATTTTTTTTATAAACTTGTACCCTTCTCAACGTGGTTTTTGTCAAAAATTAATCCAGTAGTCTAAAGGTTAATGACTACACAGATATTGAGAGAGGAAACCTGTTGTCGCCACTTCATGGACTACTCTTTTCGATTAGAACCAATGGATCTTTTATATGCACCATCCCACAGACAGGATAACACATACCACGACCTTTGATATACCAGTCGTGGTGCACTAGCTTGAATGAGAAATAGTTGAATGGGTCTTTCGCCTTGCATTGTCATTAGGAAAACATCGATCGTGTTTTACATTTTTGGCCATGCGTAACAAAAGTCTCACTGTGTGTGAGATATGCGAGATATCAGCCAAACCGAATTCGACAAATGACAAATGGAAACCCAAACGTTTTGTCAGAGACAACATGGTGACCATCGTAAGCAAACTACCCCCATCACTCAGCTCAGTGTGTATGGTGAAACTGCTATGAGCCAACAGCTGAACAAAAGGTCTCAAGTAACATTTTATTAACTGACAGTGATAGCGTGTGTATACAGTAGGCTTTATACACCAATAAGTTCATAAAGAATTACCAACAATTCTTATATGTAGAATACTAGATTCATAGGTTTCATGCTTATTGGTGGGTGTGGGGTGGCGGGGTGTGAAAGAAGGGAAATGAACCTACACTGAGCTAGTGATAATCCAGTAATCGATTATAATCGAAAATTTATCAGTTTGCACCAATGCGATGATCGATTATAACAGTCCATAATTTATTGTGTGGCCAAATATTAAGTTTAAAGGGACATTCCTGAGTTTGCTGCAACTTTTAAGATGTTATCGACTAACAGATACATTTTAACCATTGTAATTACTTATCAAATATATTTTCTGCATAAAATATTAGCGGCAGTATATTAAACGTGTTTCTGATTGTTCTAATATTTGTACTAAGATAAAGTTCCTTTTATTTCCTAAAAAAATTTTTTTCGTACATACGAAATTATTTGAAGACAACATCCAGTTTGGGCTGCTTACAAATATTAAGATGACCAGAAACACATTGAATATACAGACACTGATGTTCTAAATCAGAAAATATATTTAATATTTAAGTTTAATCGTAGAAATATTTTATCAGTCAGAAACATTTTACAATGCAGCAAACTCAGGAATGTCCCTTTAATTGTTAGTCCTATCATAGCATGCTTGTACATTTATTGGGGGTAGTGTTTTTTAATGCAAACATAAAGAAAAAAGATATTAAATGATGCTACAGGAAAAATTATCAATTTGTATGATCTATCCCATTGAATACAATTTTGTTCGAGGTTCATATAACTGATTGTGTAAATGAAAGTTGATTGGTTAGTGCAAATCCAGGGCTAGCTCTGGGTGAGTAAAACAGTTCACCAAATTGTCTATTAAACTTCAAAAATTACAGAAATTTTCAATTATTACATGAAATTATTTCGCCAAACTAAAATAAAATTCGCCAACTGCTTTCAAAATTCGGAATTGGCAAGTGCCAGAGCTAGCCCTGAAATCAATTATAACTGATGATCGATGATGAACGCTATTTTGTTTAACGACACCACTTGAGCACACTGATTTAATTATCATCAGCTATTGGATGTCAAACATTTGGTAATTTTGACACATAGTCTTACAGGAAATCCGCTACATTTTTCCATTAGTAGCAAGGGATCTTTTACATGCACCATCAGGCCATAGGATGTCAAATGTCACGGGAAACTGTCTTCCAGTTTTGTGCCTTGTGATCATGGGAACCCATCGTAAACTGTTTTTTAAATTATTATAGATATATTATTTTCCTTGAATAGTCGTACTCGATATAATAATCATGGGAAACAAAATTTTGGTTCAGTGATTTTACCGACACGCTACCGTAAATGATCGTTTTCATGAAACCCAAGGGCCTGTCCATCTCACAGACATGCCACGGCCTTTGGTATAGCAGTCCTAACACTAAGCCAAGCTACATGCCGCTTCAATTCGAAGAGCAGAACTTACTGATGGATCGAACGACTGAGCAAATTCTTTGAATGACGTCAACGTCTCGCCGAGTTCCACATCCGAATGACACGCGTTGAGGAGAATACTGAGTATAGCCTGCGTCGCACACGCATTGTTTATAACCTGAAACAATATACATTATACTGTTACACACGCATTGTTTATAACCTGAAAACAATATACATTATACTGTTACACACACATTGTTTATAACCTGAAAACAACATACATTATACCATTACACACACATTGTTTATAACCTGAAAACAAAAATAACTTTAACCTGTTACACACATTGTTTATAACCTGAAAACAATATACATTATACCATTACACACACATTGTTTATAACCTGAAAACTAAAATAACTTCAAAGTGTTACACACAGCATTGTTTATAACCTGAAAACAAAAATAAAGTTAAACCATTACACATTGCATTGTTTATAACCAAATTTGTTTTTTATAAATTAAAACTGTTACACACGCATTGTTTAACCTGAAAACAATATACATTATACTGTTACACACACATTGTTTATAACCTGAAAAAAAAATAACTTTAACCTGTTACACACATTGTTTATAACCTGAAAACAAAAATAACTTCAAAGTGTTACACACAGCATTGTTTATAACCTGAAAAAAAAAATAAAGTTAAACCATTACACATTGCATTGTTTATAACCAAATTTGTTTTTTATAAATTAAAACTGTTACACACGCATTGTTTATAACCTGAAAACAAAAATAAATTGAGACTATTACACAGAGCATTAATGGTTTATTGATTTATGTCTTGATCAATATAAACTGCATATAAAGATAGAACATTTCTGTGATATTTGAAACACTGTTCCTTTTCCTTTTATGTCAAACCAAACGGAAATTACTGACAATTTGTTTCAATGAAAACTACTGACCAATGACTTAATTTGTGGGATGAAACCAAACTGTTGTTAAAAATAGCCCAACATAACAAATATTTATAACCATCAAAATGCGTACATAGAGAATAATACATGAGTGAGCATTAGATACCATTTATCTCACAAGTTGTTTTAAAATGTATCTAACGAGTGAAAGAGAGTTTGATATGTTTTTAAACACTGAGTTGTGAGATAAATGGTATCTAACAGACACAAATGTATTATTCTATTTCTTACATATCGCCAAAAACCAGGTTTTATGCATATTTTAACACCTTTTCGACTAAAAGTTATTTACAGCCATTGCACTTGTAGCTAACTTACGCGTCACAGACACATGAATGTCAGGTTAATTATACGTCACAATGTAATCGATTTCCATTAAGTATATTTTTCATAAGATGTATGGCAGTGGTGACCTGGTCATCACCTAGGAGCAGCCAGTCGTATGTCTTGAAATTGTTAACACATGTACATATGAAAACAACCATGTCTTGTAAAAAATAACGCATGGTGTTCTCACCAACGAGTGTGTAAGAAACACGTTTATGCAACCAGACAAAAACAAAAACAAAACATATTGGTTGAAAAACACACCACTGCTTCAAAATTGTCCCTCATTTCCACCAGCTGGTACATTTACATTCTTACAAACCTGTTTAGCAAAAAATATTTTTTCCAGTCTTGAATCTTTGACGATCGATCCTTCTGGTTCTTTGTCTGGCACCCATTTGAAGAGGAATATCAGTCCGTGAACCGGTCTACAACAAAACAAAACATCTCCATCAACTGGTGATGAACTCGAAACACTGAAGCCAATCAAAGATTATCTGGTATCTGAATGTACCTGTATGTACCGTTGAATGCATATATCAAAGAACATGTTGGATAATAATTATCCAGACACGCATGCAAGGGCAGGGACCATTTGGCTTTAAAAATCTTGATTATCGATATCTCTGGTCAATTGAAAATCGATTAACAAGTACTGTTTAATTCTTTAAAATTGTGTGGCGATATCTGAAACTTGCATGTAGCAAATCAAAATGCAATACTGAACATAATTTTCCAGGGTGGGGTGTCAGGTTTGGGTGTCAAACTGCCCCATCCTTTTTTTTTTTAATATGCAACTATAAGCATGTCTTGATGAATTTTACAGAGAAGCATACCAACAATCCCTCCTCCCAAAATTCGGGCTGAGAGATATAATTTTAAATGGTATAATATTTAAGACTTGGTTTTTTAGTTTGTTCTTTTTTCAAAATCAGACCCATCCCAAATGTATACACATACATGTATGTGGAATTAATTACAATGTCATTATTATGAATATTTACTTGAGATTCTGAAAGCTTTCTGGATCCATACTCCATATTTCTTCAACCTGAACTCCTTTAACTCCTGAAAAAACAAATATGCAGACTTGTAGTGTACCTACAGTTAATTTCAACACAGCATGACTTCCGATCATTACAGCATTCAGTATATATTTAGGCTTAGGGTTAGGAGTACTGGGCTTAAGTTACGAATTTGTCACCTACAGCATTTTTTTTTTAAATTGCCGTCGGTAAAATGGCCCACCGATGACAAATTTGCGCCTGCCTACTGCATTTTTATCGGTCACTTTTGCAGCAACTAAATTTGACTAATAGGTTATTTTGTATCATGTGAACATATTCTAATTTATGTTAATTACTGGCAGATAATGTACACCAGATTATATTAATTTTGCTGTTGTTAAGGAGTTTTATTGACTGCTGTAATTTTTATCCCGACCCATAGCAAATTAGTGAAACTCCTCTAAACCAGACACCCTTGGGGCCAAGTAAAAAGCCTGGTTTTAAGAGGGTTTTTTTACATCATTTATTTTTTCATCAATGAAAACTCAGTTTTCTCCAATACCAAATACTAGGGTCCTGAGATGGAAATTGCTGAGCATGTAATATGAATGGATGGTGCAACTATTCGTTACATTTTATGTAGTACGCCAAAAGTGGGTTCTGTTTAAAAACTTGCATTGGCAAATGAACTCAGCAGTAGATATTAAAAGCAAATAATATGCTATATACAGCAAAGGACAAACTACTTAAGTAAATACAATGTATTATAGCTTTTTAGTTACATGTGTTTACTGTACTGTTTGTTGATGACTACTAATTAAGTACTCCATGAAGTGCTCGCTTGGTGTGTGGTCGGTTTGGGATTGATCCGTGTCGGTAGGCACATAGGGCTAATTCTTGTTCCAGCCAGTGCACCACAACTGGTATATCAAAGGCTGTGGTATGTGTTATCCTGTCTGTGGGATGGTGCATATAAAAGATCCCTTACCAGTGTTTCTGCCAGATTAATTTCTGGGTATGGCGCTATGGAATTGAAGGCAACCACAGTCAACAGGGGGGTATAGGGGGGGTCTCCCCCGGAAAGCAAATGGGTTCAGTTTGGTGTTAGAGTTAAGAAAATCATTCGAGAATGATAAGAGTAATTAATTTTGTCAAAAGATTAACTTAAAAAAATAAAATATGCAAAACAATTTGGGTATGGACAGAATGCCAGACAACTCGGCCCGGAGGACAACTCGGCCCACGTCGAGACAACTTGGCCCAGAGTTCTGAGACAACCCGGCCCACTGCGAGACAACTCATCCAGGAGTCCAGAGACAACTTGTTGGACAAGTTTTTTTTTTTTAAATTAACGTATTCTCACTGAAATAAAAGAATGTGTTTTTGTTAGTATTGAATTAGTCCCACCTTAACCTAAACGTCCCGAAACGATTTTGAGACAGGTATTTATATTTTAGGGGATTAAACATTTAAAATACATTTCTTGAATTTGTAGCAGACTTTGAGACACGTGACTATGCGAATATGTGGATCTTTAAACTTATGTTTATATTTGTTATGCCGGTTTGTCTCGGAGAGGAAGATGCGACGGCGACAGAGGAAGGCCTTCAGGAATATACAGAGGAAAATTTTCGAACTGTAGGGACGCTACACAGATGGTGACGTGTCCACTTCTAGATTCCTGTCGGCCTGTGGAAAGCTCTATGCCCCTCTTGCGCACTGACTTTTATCTTTTGCTGGACGTTTTATTTCTATGTTCTTTTGGTGATTGGTGTTTTATTTCATTATTATAACTATTTATGTATGTGTTCTGTTGTTTTTTTACGTATCTATCAGTATAATGCATTATTATTACTATAGTACAATACTACGACATGGCCAACTATCATACTATCACACGGGGCCGAGTTGTCCCCTGGGCCGAGTTGTCTGGTCCCCGTATGGACAGTATTAGTATGGTGCCATACCTCTGGCATAAACACTGGATACGTTTTATTTATTGTGTACGAAGCCAAAACAAGGGTCCGAAATATAACTCGTCGACCTTAGTTGCCTCCCCTTCACTGGCTTCAGTTTGTTATCGGTATTTAATGCAATATTAAGTTGATATCAATCATCCAATTCGGAAAGACTTCCGAAAGTTCAAGAATGCATGCCAATATAATCATGAATAATACCAGAATATGAATACCATCAGTGCATCACTAAACCTAGTTCATGAAGATAAACGTCTCCGGCACGATATTTATTATTGTGATGTTTATTGCTGTGCCGTAACGTTTATCCATTGGATCGAATTTTCCATTTGCAATCACGATTTAATAAAATCAGGCATATGTGCTTTATTTAAGAGCCTCAACACGTACAACAACATATTTTAATAAATTTTAGACAAAACATTAGTACAATACCTTTGGTAACCTTTCTTAGATGCCACACATTTAAACATTTGAAAACTATTTTTATCCTCACATCGAAAATGCGGAATGAAAAATTTTGCGGAACGAGAATTATTCGTATCAAGCATTTTACGTAAAAAGAAATATTGCGGAACTGAATGGAATTGATTATTAAATGTATTTATTTTGTTATTTTTTGTTTCTACATATGTGCTTTGTGTGGGTTGCATTATATGCATTGTAATAATATTATCACATTAAAGTTTGGGGTGTATTATTCTTTTTTATTATTATTAAAAAAATAATGATTGTTAGTACAGGTCATTATATTTTAAGGCCTTCAATTTACTTTTTCCAAAATATTATTTCCTTTAGTAATTGTTTTTAAATATTATATGGCCATTGCTTACATGTGTTTCAAAGGTTTTTTTTCTTCTTTTTTTCTCTTCTTTTTTGTTTTATTTTATTTATTTTTTTTAGCTATAATTACTGGTCATTAGTTATTTTAGGAGTTTTATTCAGTTAAATTTAATTAATTTATTATCAATTAATTGAGTTCAAATATTATTCATTAATTAAGTTTATTTATTTATTATTATAAAACGTGATATTCCATTAAATATCGTGGAATAAACTCGTGAACCCGAGACGAATAATAATAAAAATAATCCGATTCCACCAACAGTTTTCAATCACATTTTAACTATGCTCACAATGGCCGGCGGGAATATTCGAGATTTTGTTCGTAACTGAAAATTGGATTAATGCAGGATTACTATTTGGACAAACTGTCTATTTATGCGTAAAACGTGACTCGGGAGTTTTCTTTATACAGTATGTGTTTATATTTATTGCTACATCTCATATTTCGCCACGAAATAATTAATTCCATGGTTGTATCGATTCCGCCTGAAATCTGGGCGGAAACTGCACGCTTGTTTTTGCTATTAACATTGTAAACATCGGGTCCAAATAAATGTCAAAATGTTAAAAAACGGACCGTAGATGTTTACCGTGGTGAACTACACTAAACCTAGCCCGAGTACTCTGACTGTAAGAGAGCTAGACGGACATTTGGACATAAACACGCTCTCATTACAGTCAGAGACCAACCTATGTCTTTTTTTGGCAATTCCTGACTACCAGACGGTAGGCAACGAGTCCCGCTCTAATACCACAACAATCCTATGTTTGACGTCAAATACCTTTACATCAATCATTTTCGAGTTAAGTGATACAAAAAAATCCACATATTAATCACTAATACACTTACTACAGAAAGAAACCGACAGCACCCACATTCAGCTACGCTTCGTGACACTCCGTCGCAACAATTGCAAAGCTCGGCGATCTATTTCGAGACGTAGACCACGTGATCGCGCACTGGGCGATTCCGCCTTGTGCAGCAGTTACAGGGGCCGTCTCATATCAAGCGGTTATTATTTTCATAAACAAATCGTCAGTCAAAAAAGAACTTGTAAATCAGCGACAAATATCATTGTCGTACTGTTAACTGCCAATGCGTATCGATGGGTAATCTCATTAATTGTGGCTACATTCTAAGCTGAAAAAAGTTCTAAACCTTTTTTTAAAACTCCCACACACCCTCTCGTTCTGAGTACAGTTTGTGGCCCTGATCAGAAATCGTGGTAGCGTACTTGAACATCAAACTGATATAAGCAGGTTAATTCCCGACATCGGACCTGGCAGTCATTTGTGGCCATACATGCATACGGCGAAACTCATCGCCATCGGTCCCTAGGCGTCAGCTTGTCTACTATGATGGAACTCCTGTCTACTATGACGGAACTCCTGTCTACAACTGATCATTGAGTATTGTGTTACAGAATCGGTCTTTGTTCAGTTGTTGAAAACAATTGGGCTGTGTTCTACGTAGGTTAATTCATTGTCAATAATTAATAACTACCATACATATATGTGATTTACATTTGCTTGGATAAAACGATCGTTCATATGAAATTAGTTATTAAGCAAACAGAATACTTACAACCAACCCAAAACAAAATTTGAACTATTTTTATTACTTAATTTACTATTTTATTTTTAATGAGATATTACACCACAGTTTCACATTTGAGTCATTTCCGCATATTTCTTAGGGAGTGGGTTTCAGCTCAGTCGTTTGAGTGTTCGCGTCGCAGGATCGAACAACCTCGATGGATCCATTCAACCAATTGATTTCTTTGTCGTTCCAACTAATGCACCAGAACTGGTCAGTGGCCTGTGGGAAAGTACATATAAAAGATCCATTGCTAATGTAGCGGGTTTCTTCTCCAATACTCATATCAGAGTTACCAAATGTTTGACATCCAATAGCTAGTGATTAATTAATCAATGTGCTCTAGTGGTGTCGTTGAACAAAACAAATTTCAATATTTTTTAGTTTGATCTGAATAGCAAAACAACTATAAGATACGTTTTAAAGATCGAATGAGCTATGCACCGATTCAATTTTGATTTTGCAGTAACAAGCATTGCCATCCTTCCCCTTAACGCCTCGGAATACATCTTATGATACCCCATCCCCTCAAGAGCGTTACGTAATTGTTGAGAAAAAAAAAACCCCACACACACACTCTACTACTGTACTAATGACTAATTCATAAAACATAAAATAATCAAATTAAATTACTACTTACTTTATCTTTCATAAGAGGAGGCAGTACGTTTACTTTTGCCGTATCCTGTCGATAACACCCAAATGTATCCTTCAAATTCAAAATGGAATCAATAATGTGTAATTGTTTTGGTTTAGTGACGTAATTAAATCCAAATTCATCCAAAAACGGCATTAGCCAACTCTTCCATGTTGTAACTTCGCTTGATATGAGACGGCCCCTTTAACTGCTGCACAAGGCGGAATCGCCCAGTGCGCGATCACGTGGTCTACGTCTCGAAATAGATCGCCGAGCTTTGCAATTGTTGACGAAGCGTAGCTGAATGTGGGTGCTGGTCGGGTTTCTTTCTGTAAAGTGTATTAGTGATTAATATGTGGATTTTTTTGTATCACCTAACTCGAAAATGATGGATGTAAAGTTTTGAAGTCAATGCATTAGAGCGGGACTCGTTGCCTACCGTTTGGTATCAGGAATTGCCAAAAAAAGACATAGGCTGGTCTCTGACTGTAATGTCCAGAGCGTGTTTATGTCCAAATGTCCGTCTAGCTCTCTTACAGTCAGAGTACTCGGGCTACACTAAACCTAACCCTGAACTTAAGCATGAATGAACTGAATGCTGGAATATTCGGAAGTCTTGCCTTCAATTCACCAAGGGGGTGAATATGGAAGTCTTTAATAACAAATACTACAAAATTGAAAATGGGTTTTGAAGAAAAAAAAGGAGGAAAGAAAAGAAAAAAAGACTCAAGACTGCAGCTTGTAATTTAAATACTGAAAACAGTTCCACAGCTCACATTTAACGTCATGATACCCGGGGTATTTGTTCAACACATTTTAAATGTCATTTTTTATTTGTAAAAATTACCAAATCCTCGAATGAGTTCTGTAAAGACGCCAGGATCGCTCTCAATCAAACACCAGTCGCCTGCACCGGACGCCATGCTTTCTGTTTGTTTACACCTGCTTCCGGTTTCATAGTAAATATCTACAAATACCGCAATCTTTTGAATCTACTATTACAAATGACAAAAGTTTCCATCAGGTACTTAAAAAGAAAATCAGTGAGTATATTCTTTATGTTCTATGTTTTATTATAATAACAAATAATTAATTAAATAAATAAATATACTCACGCAAAAGTGAAGACTGTCAAGACATTTATTCTAGGTTTGTTTTTAAATTTACAAATCGGAATATTTCGGTTCTTAACGATATTCCATTGGAACGTTTAAGTGCAGGTGATAAATCTCTGTTAACTATAGATGTAGAACGCTTTGACTTTTATATCTATCGATATAGACAAATATATGTTCCTTTTGACAAAATATACTTATTATTATAAAATAAATGATAAATCAAATCACTGATAGAATACATTGTTCTGTTATTTATACGAATAAAGTCGAGTCCCACTTGACGGTAGCGTGGCCGAGCGGTCTAAGGCGCTGGTTTAAGGCACCAGTCTCTTCGGAGGCGTGGGTTCGAATCCCACCGCTGCCAACGATTTCTTTTTTTTTGCTTTTCTTCTCCCCCTCCCCCCCCCCCTCCCCCGACTCTAAAAAATGTAGCTGTTTAGGTATTTTGTTATTATATTTCCCTATGTCAATTACAATTAATGTTTAAATAAAACATCATTATGTGAATTAACTCAGAATTAGTTTTTTCAGGGTTTTTTTTGTCCACCTGCCCCACCTCCCACCCATCCCCCCCCCACACACACTTATACCCTGAGTGCTGAGTCTGTATAGTACTATAAAATTACATACGAGATAAACAAAATTAAATTAGAGCCGTAATTTAGTTTGTCGTATTGGATGGGTTGTGACGTGAAAAAAATATATACCTTTAATTACCTGACTAAAACAAAAGCTCACAAAACCCCCAAAACAACAACAAACAAACAACAAACAAACACATAAAAACAAACAACAAAAACAGCACATTGAATTACTTATCATCGGCTATCCGATGTCAAACCGTGGTGTAGTTCTGACATTTAGCCTTAGAGAGGAAACCCGTTACATTTTTCCATTAATAGCAAGTGAAATTTTATATACGCCATCCCAGACAAGATAGCACATACCACGGCCTTTGATATCGTGACGCACTGGTTGGAACAAGAAATAGCCCAATGGGCCCATCGACGGGGATCGATCCTAAACCGACCGGACACCAGGCAAGCGCTTTACCATTGACCTACGTCTCGCTCCTTAAACCCCCACCCCACCCCACCCCACCCCGTCCCCCCAATAACAACAACAAACAAACAAAGCCACCAACAACAAACAAACCAGATCCAAGAGAAGTGTGCTGGGGGGTTCTGATCATAAGCGTACCGGAGACCGAGGGGGGTGGGGGGTGGGGGGGGGGGGCTAGTTCTGAAACAAAATCTCAAAATCGGGCAAAAAATTATAGAGATATTCGAGCAAAATGAGCTAACCTGAGACCATTTTACCATGTATTTCCATTATCCACCCTCAAAATTAGTTGTAATCTATATAAAAATGCGTAGCGATTTGGTAGTAATGCTACTATGAATAAATGTTGTTATCCAGATTTGGGCATTTTCGTTTAATTCGGGTAAAAACCAGCTTGCCCCCCTCCCCCACCCCTTTCCTTACAAAAATGGGAGCCCGTATCCCTATGGTTCCGATCATGAACCATTTTGATTCTACTCCCTTGTTCCATCTCCTATGCACTAGTATAGCTTGTATTTGAATTTGTTTCCAATGTGTGTCTTTCAGGGGCGTAGCGTGATCTGGACCTGGGGAGGTTCGTATATGAACCAAATGGACCTTTTTCTATTTTGTTTTTGCACCACCAGAAATTCCATATGTATAAACCTGTACGTTTTAGTTCTGAAAGCGGACCATTTGCTTCAGGGGGTGGGGGTCGTCCGACACCCCCCCCCCCCCAGCCTACGCCCCTGTCTTTATACTCGGTTGTTTTGGTTTTGGGTATAATCAGTATATAACAAAATTAGCAAGCCGTGGTACCATTTCGTAATGCAGTATTATCATCATCATGCAGTGTGCTATCGGAATGGTACTTTGGCTTGCGAAGATGCTATTTGTATACGATTAAAGGTGTAATTTTAAATGGTACATGTATAATATTTAAGTCTTGTTGCTGTTGAGTTCGTTCTTTTTCAAAATTAAATGTTCTTTCGTTCTTTTTCAAAATTAAATGTCAAAACCTGTATTAGCTCCAGAACTTTCTTTTTGACCGACCGTTCAAAATTGCGCCCAAATTCCTCAATCAAACTTGCGCACCTTTTCTCTTTTGGCATAATTCTTACTCCATTCAAAATTCATTGCACCATTACCCCCCCCCACACACACACACACACACACACACACACA
>NC_054711.1:8259743-8297243 GCF_016097555.1 Gigantopelta aegis
CTAAATTCTTTTCATTAGCAGCATGAGATCTTTTATATGCATTTTTCCCAACAGGCAGGCCAGTGCATACCACGGCCTTTGATATACTTGATGTGGGGCACTGGAACTAGAATAATAAAGACAGAATAAAAGAGAACAGCAGACTGAGACGACTCTATAAATACAGAAGACAAGGAAGAAAGGAAATAATTTATTTAACGACGCACTCAACACATTTTATTATTTTGGTTATATGGAAGGAACATTTTTATTTAACGACGCACTCAACACATTTTATTTACGGTTATATGACGTCTGACATATGGTTAAGGACCACACATATATTGAGAAAGAAAACAAGATGTCGCCACTTAATGGCCTACTCCTTTCTTACAAGGGATCTTTTTATATGCACCATCCCACAGACAAGATAAGACATACCACGACCTTTGATGTACCAGTCACGGTGCACTGGCTGAAGCAATATATAGCACAAATGGGACTTCTGGTTTGGGTTTGTCGAAGGTGTTGAATTTTTCCGCGTTCTGCATGACAACCAACTTAAGGTGTGTTACAACTGTAACAGTCATGTCATTCGGAATTGCCCTAACATCGTTTGCCATTTTTGCAAGGAAAAGGGACATTATGTTAAAGACTGATAAAATCTTTCTGTGCGATGGATGTGGGAATAAGGAGGACATATGCGTGTGCAGTGTACATAATGATGACAATGAATATATTGATGATGATGATAGTGATGATATGAATGTTGAATCGCAGGAGAGCCAGGTTACAGTCACTGGACATCAGGAACGCCATGTTGAGGAAAAGAGTTCTCACAACAAGATTACACCTGTGATGAACAAAGACAAGCTACAGAAAAGGCCAAGTGTGGTGGCGACTGGAAACGTTGAGTGTACGGGAAGAAAATTAGCTGAGAGTAGTATTAAGAAGGACGCGGACACCATGGAAACTGCAACTGACAACACGCAACAGAGGAGGGCTTCGCGTCAGTCGCGCTGAGTTAAACGCCCGGCTGATAACACGATTTGGAGTGTGGTCACGACAAGAAAACAGAAAAGACAAGCTGCGATTGCTAAAAGTGTGGATGATAGAGTAACGGGGTATAAATATTTGGCCGTTTGTATATAAATAACATATTTTATCTATTACTATTAATATTTATTTTAGGATTCTATTTATTTTATTATAGGATATTCTCAATCTGCGTTAAGAATATCATATTGGTGCATTAGACAAAGCCTTTTATGGTTGTTTCTCGCCGTACTGGCTAGGGACGAGACATTGGTTGATTCTATCCAATGGCTATGTGTATTTGGTGTCACGTGATCGTGAGTCAGGTCCGCGCAGCGCTGAGTGTAGACGGTCACAACAATCTAATTAAAATTAGCTCCACTATTACATGTGGATCTAAAGACAGCCAGTTGGAGCTCATGTCCACCAATCAAAACCTTACTTGCAGAATCCTGCCAGTGATTTAAAACTAACAACACTGCGTAGTCCCCAATGTCCAGGTAACATTTCGTCTGTAAATAATAATTTAAATATTGACCAATCACACTTCGCCTTTTATAACGTTATTTGGGAGCATACAAATTCTAAAAATATCGGGCGAGTCTATTTTAGTGGCCGCAGTACAGCGAACCATACCAATACGTACGGGGTGGGTTATCAGTCTTCAATTTTACATTAAAAATTATTTATTTATTTATAAAATTTAAAAAAACCTAAATCAGTCTTCAGTTTTACATTACAAATTATTTATTTTATAAAATAAAACATGTTTTAAGGCATTCGTAATTCACACGAAATATGTCGTATACCCTCAGGATAATTCAGAATGTTTTCAAATTATTTTTAAATCACTGGCAGGATTCTGCAAGTAAGGTTTTGATTGGTGGACATGAGCTCCAACTGGCTGTCTTTAGATCCACATGTAATAGTGGAGCTAATTTTAATTAGATTGCGGTCACAGTACACGTTACATACTTACACAGGGTACAACGACTTGCCTTTTCCTTTTTCTGAGCCTTTCGTTATTTTCAGACTTTCTGTTGGCCGACTAATATGCATGTATTAATTGTTATAATAATGTTTATCATATTATTTTAGATATATGTAAATGTAATACATAATGTGGAAAAGTGTTTAGACGTCCATAATTAATGCTAAGTAAATACGTTTTAAATACTGAATTCACTAAAACACACTAAACGAATAAATATATATAGAAGTGCAAGAATTAGTGATTAGTGTTGAAGAGATGTCTAATTGCTGTAGTTTTATTATCCATTTGAGTGTTAGCTTATATTTTACCCATTTATTCACAGGATGAAGTCCAGGTAGTAGTGTTATCATCTTTACAGTTCATCGCCCACAGCGAAGGTGTGTAGTAGTAGTATTGTCTATAACTGTATTACCTGCAATTCTTGCAGCGAAGGTGTGTAGTAGTAGTATTGTCTATAACTGTATTACCTGCAATTCTTGCAGCGAAGGTGTGTAGTAGTAGTATTGTCTATAACTGTATTACCTGCAATTCTTGCGTCTTAATCAACGTACGTGACTTGTTTCACCTGCGCTGTAACCGAGTTGTTTATGTATATATATATTCTTTTTGAAAATTGAACGTTCCGGTTTGTATTCTGTAATGGTTTTTATTTTTATGTTTTGTCATATAAACCCGAACGTTGTTTATTTTATATTGATAGCATTTGAAATGGGGAAGTTATCCGTTTTCTAATCGAGTGACGTTGGTAATAATGTTGCCAAGTCTTTTTCTGTTTTTGTAGCCTTGTTGTGTTTCTTTTGGGGAATAATTTCGAGTAGGCTACAATAGTGTGAATAAGCGAAGAATGAATGAAAGTGAGAATGTTTGTAAGCTTTAAAATGTTTGAAATGGATTGCATTATGTATTTCTTTTTATTTACAATGTTATTGTCTTTAAATGTTAATGGTTTGAAGGATATTGATAAGATTAATTCAGTGTTTGCAACTATTAAAAGTAGACATGCTAATATTATTTTTCCTCAAGAAACATTTTGGGATGATAATTTTATTGAGATATATAAGCATTTATGGGATGGAAAATATTTTATAATAATTGTCCATATAAAAATAGAAGGGGTGTGGCGATATTGATATCTAAGCAAAGTCCATATGATTTTACTTTTAATAATTCTGACACTGAAGGCAGAATTAAAAAAATTAATGCAAACATTGATAATGATATACATGTATATAGTTTTATTAATGTGTATGCGCCAAATAATATTGATGAAAAAGTTACCTTTTTTTCAAAGAATTAAGTAACTTTATAGATTTAAAAAATACTATAATGGCTGGAGATTTTAATGATATATTTGATTCTTCGTTAGATCTTGGAATTAATAATACTACTTTTAATTTGAAAAGTAGTACTGTATTAGTCTATTCTTGATAAGTTTAACCTGATAGATATTTGGCGTTATAGAAATCCTGACGAGTTTAGTCGGACACAAATTGTTCAAAGTGTCTAGGATAGATTTCTTTTTACTCTCTAGAAATATTTTACATTTTGTTGTTAATTCATACATATCTTATACCACCTTTAGTGATCATAATTTTGTGTCTCTTAAGTTGGATTTTTTTCATGTGGAGAGGGGTCAAGGTATCTGGATTTTTAATGAGTTATTGAATGATAACCTTTTTGTAATGCGATTTCTAATGTTATAGATAATGCTTGTGACTCCTTTGTTTCAGACAGAGCCTCTTGTATGGTGGAATATTTTAAAATTTAAAATGAAAAAATGTGCAACATATTTTGCTATTAATAAACGAAAATTAGAAAATGAAAAATATTATTTTATTCAAAATGCTTTAAAACGGGAATATTCTAAATTAGCTTTAAATAAACAACATGATTTAACATATTTACAAATTGTACAAGAAAAATTAAAGTTAATGGAACAATCTAAATGTAATGGTGCTATTTTAAGATCAAAAGAGCAATGGAATTTTGAGTCTGATAAAAAATAATGTTTTTCTCAATTTAGAAAAATCAAAACAAGAATCAAATTCAATTAAAGAACTTAATACAATTAACTGATTGTCTAGGAAAACAGAAGATATACTTGCATGTGCACATGACTTTTATTCTAAATTATATACCAAAAAAGATATAGACGTAGTTAAAGATGTTTTAAATTTAATTTCGAATAGAATAACTGAATTTGAAAGTGAAAATTATGATAATGATATATCGATTGAAGAATTAACAAAAGCATTGAAAGGTATGAATAGGAATAAATCACCAGTTATGGATGGCCTTACTCTTGAGTTTGATCTTAAATTTTGGCAGAAATTAAAACAAAAAAAATAATCATAAAGTTGTTATGTCAATTCAAAATGTAGAACATTTATTACGTAGTATGAAAAAAGGAATTATCAGTCTTTTTTATAAGAAAAAAGGGGATAAAACAAATCTTAAAAACTTTAGGCCGATAAGTCTTTTAAATGTTGATTATAAAATTATATTCAAAGTTCTCGCAAATCGTTTAAAATTAATTATGTTATCTATTATTTCTCCTGAACAAACGTGTTGTGTTCCGGGTAGGGATATAGTTGATAATAATATGTCAGTCCGTGATGTTATTGATTTTGTAGATATGAATAACCAGGAAGGTTTTTTGATTAAAGTAGATCAAGAGAAGGCGTTTGATAGGGTATCGCATAGTTTATAGTCAGTTTTGAATAAATTTAATTTTGGTAATAAATTTATTTCTTGGATTAAAATACTGTATAAATAGTGTTAAAATTAATGGTTATTTAACGCCTTTCTTTCCTGTTACTAGAGGTGTTAGATAGGGATGTCCAATTTCGATTATGCTCTTATGTAATTGTTGCTGAACCTTTAAATAGCTTGTTAAAAAGTCAACAACAAATTAATGGAATAAAATTACATAATGAATTTAATTCTTTATTATTTCAACATGTTGATGATACTGCTATCACTGTACAAGATGTACGGCAACTGCCCGCCTAGTTCTGAAACAAAATTTCAAAATCGGGCAAAAATTAGAGAGATATTCGGACAAAATGAGCTAACTTGAGACCTTTTTACCATGTATTTCCATCATTCTACCCTCAAAATTAGTTGTAATCCATGTAAAAATGCGTAGTGATTTAGTAGTAATGCTAATGTGAATAAATGTTGTTATCCAGATACGGGCATTTTCGTTAAATTCGGATAAAATCCAGCTTGCCCCCCCCCCCCCCCCTTACGAAAATGGGAGCCCGTACAGTGGTGGATCCAGAAAATCCATTTGGGGAGGGGAGGGGTTAATGACATGAGGCGGAATGCAAAAAATCTTTTGGGGAGGTTTGGGGGGGGGGGGGGGAATCGTAAACAAATGAAAATTAATCTATAACTCTCGCAAAATTCAGGGGGGAGGGCGGGCCCCTGTCCACCCCCACCCCCAGATCCGCCTCTGCCGTACCCCTATGGTTCTGATCATGAAACATCTTCATTCTACTCTCTTGTTCCATTTCCTGTGCACTAACCTGTATTTGAATTCGTTGGTGTGTTTCTTTGAATTCGATTTTTTGCAGGTTTGTTTGTTTGTTTTGTTGTTTGTTTGTTTTTTGGTGGGTTTTTTGTTGTTTGTTTGGGTTTTTTTTTTTTTTTTTTTTTTTTTTTGGGGGGGGGGGGGGTATAATCAGTATAACAAAATTAGTCGCTACTATTTTAACATCTTCGCAATCCAAGGTACCATTTCGTAATGCAGTATTATCATCATGTAGTATGTCATACATTGGCTTGCGAAGATGCTATTTTCATAGGTCGAGAGGTGTAATTTTATAAGGTACATGTATAACATTTAAGTCTTGTTGTTGAGTTCGTCCTTTTTTTCAAAATTAAATACAAATGAGAAAGATCAGGACGCGCAAAATGCATTGAAAGGCTGAGGTGATAGCATTACAGTGCTCGAAATGAGAAGTAAAAATGACAGATCAAAAAAAAAAAAAAAAAAAAAAAAAAAAATAGGCCTCTGAAAATAAGGTAGTACAAGGTGAGTGGAGGGTTTGAGACGGAAAAAAAGAAAGAAATGTTTTATATAACGACGCACTCAACACATTTTATTTACGGTTATATGGCGTCAGACATATGGTTAAGGACCACACAGATTTTGAGAGGAAACCCGCTGTCGTCACTACATGGGCTACTCTTCCGATTAGCAGCAAGGGATCTTTTATTTGCGCTTCCCACAGGCAGGATAGCACAAACCATGGCCTTTGTTGAACCAGTTATGGATCACTGGTCGGTGCAAGTGGTTTACACCTACCCATTGAGCCTTGTGGAGCACTCACTCAGGGTTTGGAGTCGGTATCTGGATTAAAAATCCCATGCCTCGACTGGGATCCGAACCCAGTACCTACCAGCCTGTAGGTTTGAGACGGAGTCCATAAGTATACGAGACAGTGTCCATAAGTATCCATTAGTATACGAGACGGTGTCCATAAGTATACGAGACAGTCCATAAGTATCCATAAGTATACGAGACAGTCCATAAGTATCCATAAGTATATGAGACAGTGTCCATAAGCATACGAGACAGTGTCCATAAGTATACGAGACGGTGTCCATAAGTATACGAGACAGTGTCCATAAGTATACGAGACAGTGTCCATAAGCATGCATGACAGTATACGAGACAGTGTCCATAAACATACGAGACAGTGTCCATAAGTATACGAGACGGTGTCCATAAACATACGAGACAGTGTCCATAAGTATACGAGACGGTGTCCATAAACATACGAGACAGTGTCCATAAGCATACGAGACGGTGTCCATAAGTATACGAGACAGTGTCCATAAGCATACGAGACAGTGTCCATAAGCATACGAGACAGTGTCCATAAGTATACGAGACAGTGTCCATAAGCATACGAGACAGTGTCCATAAGCATACGAGACAACATACGAGACGGGGTCCATAAGCATACGAGACAGTGTCCATAAGCATACGAGACAGAGGCAAGGAGAGGGATAGGGCGACCCCCCCCCCCCCAATGCTGGAGCAAAACCTCAAATTCGTGCAAAAATTATACAGATATACGGGCAAAATATGCTAACCTGAGAGCTTTTTACCATGTATTTCCATCATTCTACCCTAAAAGTACTTGTAATACATGTAAAAAAAAGCGTAGAGATTCGCTTGCAACCCTATATAGCTGTTTGGCAGTGATGCTAATATGATTAAATATTGTTATGCAGAATCGGGCATCTTCGTTTAATTCGGGCAAAAATCAGCCCGTCACCTCTAAGGTGTATTATAGAGTATTATAAAATTCAAATAGAACAGAATCACGAGCTCAGCCTCAGCCAAATAGAGGATATTTCATGTTTTTTGTCAAATATAATTTATTTCTCATCGAGTGAAGTTTGCAATCATATCTTACGACTCGCACTTGCGTGACGAGTGTGATAGAATTGCAAACTTCACGAGATGAGATATAAATCATATTTGACAAAAAACCATGAAATTTTCTATTTATTATATAACTTTTGGCAATTTACCTTTATTTCTGACAATGCCAGCAGCAAAATAGTTCCAGCTTTTTTGCAGTGAAGATAATACTTTCTACAGTGACGATAACACATTTTAGAGTGAAATCGTGAATTTTTTACTCTATAATGTGTTGTCACTGAGTGACTGATAACACTTTTATTTCACTGGTATTTTAAGATATTTCACTAAATGTTATATAATAAAAGATGACATGATCGTACATACATCTGTCTCTTGGAAAAATGTCCTGCGATATTTTGTTAATTTTAGCAGCTGAATTATTATTTCACCTGCTAAGTCTAAAAATGGACTGGTTTTCGCAAGCAACTATTTCCAGCCTACATATTGCGTAGGCCTATACACCAGGGCCCCGTTCCACAAAGCGATCTTAGCCCTAAGATCACCTTAAGTGCATAGCTACCATATGCACTAAGGTGATCTTACTGCTAAGCTCGCTTCGTGGAACGGGTCTCAGGTGCGTGAAAGCATGTCAAATACGTCAGAGGTGTCGGGAAATGCTAATAACATTTGGGGGGGGGGGGGAGTAGGGAGCAGTTATATATAAATTCGTCGTTTCAATGTGCGGGAAAATAAGATACATTATTAAAAGTCGACATTGTTACTTTAAAATCTGTTCATTTTGATTGTAGAATTTTCCAAAATGCTTGATAACATTCTGTAGCCTACTTCTAACTAAAGATAGGCGTTGACTCCAGGCGCATAGTTCATGGGCGGATCCAGGACATATTAATATTTCGCAGGGAGATGAACAGGAACATTACATCTCAATAATAAAATTAAAATTAAAAAAGTAGAAGAAAAAAAGGGCTCTTGAATTTAATTTTTTTTGGGGGGTGGGGGGGGGGTGGGGTGGCAGCGGCTTGTGTCCCCTCTTGGATCCGCCTCAAGTAATTATGTGTGGATGTCGCACCCGGAAAAACGACACACCCACCCACCTCTTAAGAACCTGCTGAATTTTAGGTAGTGTGTATGCGCCCCTCAAAAGTTAATAATCCCCCTCCCACACGCCCACCCCTTAATTTACATCAGCTGGCTAAACGGATCTGTGTCACTCTGTCACGGGGGAATTTGAAAGAAATTTGTCTTGAAATTAAAGAACGCTTGTTTTTTTTTCACGCTTCGTTTCACATCGCATATCACTGATTAAATTCTCTCATCCAGCTTTTTCAGAAATCTGATTAAAAGATTGATAGACTCGGTCGATAGTGAGAGAGGAAACGAATGTTTGTTTAACGACACCTCAACACATTTTAAACTACAGCTATTTGGTGTCTAACATATGGTTATTTTGACACTTGGTTGAGAGTGAGAGAGGAAAGGAAAGGAATGTTTGTTTAACGACACCTCAGCACATTTTAAACTACAGCTATTTGGTGTCTAACATATGGTTATTTTGACACTTGGTTGAGAGTGAGAGAGGAAAGGAAAGGAATGTTTGTTTAACGACACCTCAGCACATTTTAAACTACAGCTATTTGGTGTCTAACATATGGTTATTTTGACACTTGGTTGAGAGTGAGAGAGGAAAGGAAAGGAATGTTTGTTTAACGACACCTCAGCACATTTTAAACTACAGCTATTTGGTGTCTAACATATGGTTATTTTGACACTTGGTTGAGAGTGAGAGAGGAAAGGAAAGGAATGTTTGTTTAACGACACCTCAGCACATTTTAAACTACAGCTATTTGGTGTCTAACATATGGTTATTTTGACACTTGGTTGAGAGTGAGAGAGGGAAAGGAAAGGAATGTTTGTTTAACGACACCTCAGCACATTTTAAACTACAGCTATTTGGTGTCTAACATATGGTTATTTTGACACTTGGTTGAGAGTGAGAGAGGAAAGGAAAGGAATGTTTGTTTAACGACACCTCAGCACATTTTAAACTACAGCTATTTGGTGTCTAACATATGGTTATTTTGACACTTGGTTGAGAGTGAGAGAGGAAAGGAAAGGAATGTTTGTTTAACGACACCTCAGCACATTTTAAACTACGGCTATTTGGTGTCTAACATATGGTTATTTTGACACTTGGTTGAGAGTGAGAGAGGAAAGGAAAGGAATGTTTGTTTAACGACACCTCAGCACATTTTAAACTACGGCTATTTGGTGTCTAACATATGGTTATTTTGACACATGGTTGAGAGTGAGAGAGGAAAGGAAAGGAATGTTTGTTTAACGACACCTCAGCACATTTTAAACTACAGCTATTTGGTGTCTAACATATGGTTATTTTGACACTTGGTCGAGAGTGAGAGAGGAAAGGAAAGGAATGTTTGTTTAACGACACCTCAGCACATTTTAAACTACAGCTATTTGGTGTCTAACATATGGTTATTTTGACACTTGGTTGAGAGTGAGAGAGGAAAGGAAAGGAATGTTTGTTTAAGAACACCTCAGCACATTTTAAACTACGGCTATTTGGTGTCTAACATATGGTTATTTTGACACATGGTTGAGAGTGAGAGAGGAAAGGAAAGGAATGTTTGTTTAACAACACCTCAGCACATTTTAAACTACAGCTATTTGGTGTCTAACATATGGTTATTTTGACACTTGGTCGAGAGAGAGAAAAGGAAAGGAATGTGTGTTTAATGACACCTCAGCACATTTTAAACTATGGCTATTTGGTGTCTAACATGTGGTTATTTTCACACTTGGTCGAGAGTGAGAGAGGAAAGGAAAGGAATGTTTGTTTAACGACACCTCAGCACATTTTAAACTATGGCTATTTGGTGTCTAACATATGGTTATTTTGACACTTGGTCGAGAGTGAGAGAGGAAAGGAAAGGAATGTTTGTTTAACGACACCTCAGAACATTTTAAACTACGGCTATTTGGTGTCTAACATATGGTTATTTTGACACTTGGTCGAGAGAGAGAAAAGGAAAGGAATGTTTGTTTAACGACACGTCAGCACATTTTAAACTACGGCTATTTGGTGTCTAACATATGGTTATTTTGACACTTGGTCGAGAGAGAGAAAAGGAAAGGAATGTTTGTTTAACGACACCTCAGCACATTTTAAACTACGGCTATTTGGTGTCTAACATATGGTTATTTTGACACTTGGTCGAGAGTGAAAGAGGAAAGGAAAGGAATGTTTGTTTAACGACACCTCAGCACATTTTAAACTACGGCTATTTGGTGTCTAACATATGGTTATTTTGACACTTGGTCGAGGTCGAGAGAGAGGAAAGGAAAGGAATGTTTGTTTAACGACACGTCAGCACATTTTAAACTACGGCTATTTGGTGTCTAACATATGGTTATTTTGACACTTGGTCGAGAGAGAGAAAAGGAAAGGAATGTTTGTTTAACGACACGTCAGCACATTTTAAACTACGGCTATTTGGTGTCTAACATATGGTTATTTTGACACTTGGTCGAGAGAGAGAAAAGGAAAGGAATGTTTGTTTAACGACACGTCAGCACATTTTAAACTACGGCTATTTGGTGTCTAACATATGGTTATTTTGACACTTGGTCGAGAGAGAGAAAAGGAAAGGAATGTTTGTTTAACGACACGTCAGCACATTTTAAACTACGGCTATTTGGTGTCTAACATATGGTTATTTTGACACTTGGTCGAGAGAGAGAAAAGGAAAGGAATGTTTGTTTAACGACACCTCAGCACATTTTAAACTACGGCTATTTGGTGTCTAACATATGGTTATTTTGACACTTGGTCGAGAGTGAAAGAGGAAAGGAAAGGAATGTTTGTTTAACGACACGTCAGCACATTTTAAACTAGAGCTATTTGGTGTCTAACATATGGTTATTTTGACACTTGGTCGAGAGAGAGAAAAGGAAAGGAATGTTTGTTTAACGACACGTCAGCACATTTTAAACTAGAGCTATTTGGTGTCTAACATATGGTTATTTTGACACTTGGTCGAGAGAGAGAGAAAGGAAAGGAATGTTTGTTTAACGACACGTCAGCACATTTTAAACTATGGCTATTTGGTGTCTAACATATGGTTATTTTGACACTTGGTCGAGAGAGAGAAAAGGAAAGGAATGTTTGTTTAACGACACGTCAGCACATTTTAAACTAGAGCTATTTGGTGTCTAACATATGGTTATTTTGACACTTGGTCGAGAGAGAGAAAAGGAAAGGAATGTTTGTTTAACGACACGTCAGCACATTTTAAACTACGGCTATTTGGTGTCTAACATATGGTTATTTTGACACTTGGTCGAGAGAGAGAAAAGGAAAGGAATGTTTGTTTAACGACACCTCAGCACATTTTAAACTACGGCTATTTGGTGTCTAACATATGGTTATTTTGACACTTGGTCGAGAGAGAACGACACCTCAGCACATTTTAAACTACGGCTATTTGGTGTCTAACATATGGTTATTTTGACACTTGGTCGAGAGGAAAAAGGAATGTTTGTTTAACGACACGTCAGCACATTTTAAACTACGGCTATTTGGTGTCTAACATATGGTTATTTTGACACTTGGTCGAGAGAGAGAAAAGGAAAGGAATGTTTGTTTAACGACACCTCAGCACATTTTAAACTACGGCTATTTGGTGTCTAACATATGGTTATTTTGACACTTGGTCGAGAGTGAAAGAGGAAAGGAAAGGAATGTTTGTTTAACGACACGTCAGCACATTTTAAACTACGGCTATTTGGTGTCTAACATATGGTTATTTTGACACTTGGTCGAGAGAGAGAAAAGGAAAGGAATGTTTGTTTAACGACACCTCAGCACATTTTAAACTACGGCTATTTGGTGTCTAACATATGGTTATTTTGACACTTGGTCGAGAGTGAAAGAGGAAAGGAAAGGAATGTTTGTTTAACGACACGTCAGCACATTTTAAACTAGAGCTATTTGGTGTCTAACATATGGTTATTTTGACACTTGGTCGAGAGAGAGAAAAGGAAAGGAATGTTTGTTTAACGACACGTCAGCACATTTTAAACTAGAGCTATTTGGTGTCTAACATATGGTTATTTTGACACTTGGTCGAGAGAGAGAAAAGGAAAGGAATGTTTGTTTAACGACACGTCAGCACATTTTAAACTATGGCTATTTGGTGTCTAACATATGGTTATTTTGACACTTGGTCGAGAGAGAGAGAAAGGAAAGGAATGTTTGTTTAACGACACCTCAGCACATTTTAAACTACGGCTATTTGGTGTCTAACATATGGTTATTTTGACACTTGGTCGAGAGGCTATTTGGTGTCTAACATATGGTTATTTTGACACTTGGTCGAGAGTGAGAGAGGAAAGGAATGTTTGTTTAACGACACGTCAGCACATTTTAAACTACGGCTATTTGGTGTCTAACATATGGTTATTTTGACACTTGGTCGAGAGAGAGAAAAGGAAAGGAATGTTTGTTTAACGACACGTCAGCACATTTTAAACTACGGCTATTTGGTGTCTAACATATGGTTATTTTGACACTTGGTCGAGAGAGAGAAAAGGAAAGGAATGTTTGTTTAACGACACCTCAGCACATTTTAAACTACGGCTATTTGGTGTCTAACATATGGTTATTTTGACACTTGGTCGAGAGAGAGAAAAGGAAAGGAATGTTTGTTTAACGACACGTCAGCACATTTTAAACTACGGCTATTTGGTGTCTAACATATGGTTATTTTGACACTTGGTCGAGAGAGAGAAAAGGAAAGGAATGTTTGTTTAACGACACCTCAGCACATTTTAAACTACGGCTATTTGGTGTCTAACATATGGTTATTTTGACACTTGGTCGAGAGTGAAAGAGGAAAGGAAAGGAATGTTTGTTTAACGACACGTCAGCACATTTTAAACTAGAGCTATTTGGTGTCTAACATATGGTTATTTTGACACTTGGTCGAGAGAGAGAAAAGGAAAGGAATGTTTGTTTAACGACACGTCAGCACATTTTAAACTATGGCTATTTGGTGTCTAACATATGGTTATTTTGACACTTGGTCGAGAGAGAGAAAAAAGGAAAGGAATGTTTGTTTAACGACACGTCAGCACATTTTAAACTACGGCTATTTGGTGTCTAACATATGGTTATTTTGACACTTGGTCGAGAGTGAAAGAGGAAAGGAAAGGAATGTTTGTTTAACGACACGTCAGCACATTTTAAACTACGGCTATTTGGTGTCTAACATATGGTTATTTTGACACTTGGTCGAGAGAGAGAAAAGGAAAGGAATGTTTGTTTAACGACACGTCAGCACATTTTAAACTACGGCTATTTGGTGTCTAACATATGGTTATTTTGACACTTGGTCGAACACTTGTGAGAGAGGAAAAGGAAAGGAATGTTTGTTTACACACTCAGTCGAGAGTGACACTTGGTCGAGAGAGAGAAAGGAAAGGAATGTTTGTTTAACGACACGTCAGCACATTTTAAACTACGGCTATTTGGTGTCTAACATATGGTTATTTTGACACTTGGTCGAGAGAGAGAAAAGGAAAGGAATGTTTGTTTAACGACACGTCAGCACATTTTAAACTACGGCTATTTGGTGTCTAACATATGGTTATTTTGACACTTGGTCGAGAGAGAGAAAAGGAAAGGAATGTTTGTTTAACGACACGTCAGCACATTTTAAACTACGGCTATTTGGTGTCTAACATATGGTTATTTTGACGCTTGGTCGAGAGAGAGAGAGGAAAGGAAAGGAATGTTTGTTTAACGACACGTCAGCACATTTTAAACTAGAGCTATTTGGTGTCTAACATATGGTTATTTTGACACTTGGTCGAGAGAGAGAAAAGGAAAGGAATGTTTGTTTAACGACACGTCAGCACATTTTAAACTACGGCTATTTGGTGTCTAACATATGGTTATTTTGACACTTGGTCGAGAGAGAGAAAAGGAAAGGAATGTTTGTTTAACGACACCAGCACATCAGCACATTTTAAACTCAGCACATTTTAAACTAGCTATTTGGTGTCTAACATATGGTTATTTTGACACTTGGTCGAGACAGAGAAAAGGAAAGGAATGTTTGTTTAACGACACGTCAGCACATTTTAAACTGGAGCTATTTGGTGTCTAACATATGGTTATTTTGACACTTGGTCATGAGTGAGAAGAAAGGAAAGGAATGTTTGTTTAACGACTTTTCAGCACATTTTAAACTATGGCTATTTGGTGTCTAACATATGGTTATTTTGACGCTTGGTCGAGAGTGAGAGAGGAAAGGAAAGGAATGTTTGTTTAACAACACCTCAGCACATTTTAAACTACGGCTATTTGGTGTCTAACATATGGTTATTTTGACACTTGGTCGAGAGTGAGGGAGGAAAGGAAAGGAATGTTTGTTTAACGACATCTCTCTCTCTCTCTCTCTCTCTCTCTCTCTCTCTCTCTCTCTCTCTCTCTCTCCTCTCTCTTATTCTGTTTGTTTGTGTGTGTTTGTGTGTGTGTGTGTGGTTTTAAAATATGTATTATTCTAGTTAGTGTGGGTTTAAAATTTAAATAATAATATATTTTAATAGCCTGTAAACATTATTAATTATGCATGCCAATTACATGCAAATTCACCAGTTTCCTTTTCAAATAACCAGCGGGTTGTATTTAATGTGCATTCAATGTGAATAGATAAATCCACAATTTCACGATAAATGCGAGTTTGAAATGTCAGTGCAATCCCTAAAGATAACTTTAAGGTCAAAAAGAACTTATCTTTAGATCTACAGACAGGCATGTATTCGGTCTTTGTGATGATAAAGACAATAGATCACCATGGTAGCGTGGCCGAGCGGTCTAAGGCGCTGGTTTAAGGCACCAGTCTCTTCGGAGGCGTGGGTTCGAATCCCACCGCTGCCAAATATTTTTTTTTCATCTTTGGAACTAATTTTCCCTAATTTGACCCTAAATGTCCTTTAAAGGTCACCTTTGTGTGGTTCCTACCATCACCACAATTCGCACCTAGCCTCACCATAAACCATACGCGCTACATTTTTTCTTTAGCAGCAAGGGATATTTTATATGCACCATCCCAAAGACAGGACTGCCTTTGATATCGTGACGCACTGGTTGGGACGAGAAATAGTGCAATGGGCCCACCAATGGGGATCGATCCTAGACCGACAGCGCATCGGGCAAGCGCTTTGCCACCAGCTCTATATAGAATGAATGAATGTTTAACGACACCCCAGCACGAAAAATACATCGGCTATTGGGTGTCAAACTATGGTAATGGAAACAAATAAGGTGATGATCAACATCAATAGAAAAATTCAATATATAAATAAAAACAGTGTAAAGAACTGTGCAAAAATACAAATTCAAATATCACAGATAGATACTGACTTTTACTCTAAACTTCAATTTGTGCTGTATTGGCCATTCTCAAAGAGAATGTTACACCCCTGCACCACGGTGAGGTTACAGCACGCGCAGGGGAGCTCTATACAGAGACACTGTTAAAAAGTCAGCAACAAATTAATAGAATAAAATTGAATAATGAATTTAATTCTTTATTGTTTCAACATGCTGATGATACTACTATCACTGTACAAGATGCTCAGTCTGTTGAGGTGGTTTTTCGCACTGTCAATTATTTTTGTCTTGCTACGGGTGCAAAGGTAAATATTGAAAAATCAGAAGTACTTTGTCTTGGTAAAGCCGCGGAGAAATATTTGTCATTTAACATTCCTGTTGCTGTTAATAAAGATTGTGTCCAAATTCTTGGCATTTATTTAGGTCCAAATAAAGCATTGTGCGAAAGATTAAATTGAAAATAAAAATTAAAAAATTTAATCATTGATTAACATGTGGAAACAAAGAAAACTTATTTTAAATGGTAAAGCGACAGTGTGGAATACCTTATTAACTTCTAGATTATGGTATATAATTAGTGCAATTCATGTTCCTAGGTGGGTTGAACAAGAAATTCAGAAGTTGTTTTGTAAGTTTATGTGGGATGATAAAATTCCATTAATAAAATATTCGACTATTATTGGGAATAAAAGTTCAGGTGGGCTTAATATTCAAGATATCTCTTTAAAGAAAATTGCTTTTCGTATTAAATTATTAAAGAAATATTTTAATAATGATTTCAGTTCTGTTTGGAAACATACAATGTCTGAATTTCTTGCTAAATACATGAATATGAACTTGTCTTTTAATATTTTTAATATAGTTTTTGATGAACCTGCTTTGGCTAACATTAACCCTTTTTATGCTGAGGTTTTGTTGGCATGGGACAACATTTCAAAGCGTGAACGCATTTTCCCCTTAGATTTAGATCAAATATTATATCAGCCAATATTTCATAATCCATTTATTAATTACAAAAATAAATTATTATGTTTTAATTCTTTTATTAAAAGTGGTATTATAACGGTGGCTGATATGGCATATGAAGTTATACCGGGATTTTTACCGGTATCTGCAATTGTCGAAATTATTAAAGGAAAATATCCTGATATGTTGGCAGCAGAAATTTCTACTGCTTATTATATAATTCTGAACTCGCTTCCTGGTGAATGGAAACGACTTATTTTAAATAATATTAAAAATTCGTCACAAGATAAAGATTTGTTCTTGATTAATAATAATGAAACAATAAATGTAAGTAAATTTAATGTTAAATTAATATATTCCTTACTAATTTCACAAAATTTTAAATTACCTTCTTGTTTAGAAAAATGGCATGATTTGGGTTTTGTTATAGATTGGAGGCCAGTTTAGAAAAGTATACATTACTGTGATAAGACTTCGGAATTTGTTGACTTGGATTTTAAAATTGCTCATAACATTATTTTCACATACTCTAAATTATTTAAATATGGCAAAGTATCATCTAGCCAATGTCCTGTTTGTTTTAAAGAAGAAGAAGATATGTGTTATTTATTTTTGTATTGTGATGAACTTTATGATTTATTTTTTATTTTTTATGAATTATGTATTTATATGTTTAAGGATACTGGTTTTTCTTTAGAAATATTTTTAAAAAATTTGCTTTTCGGGTGTTATTTTAAAATACAAACCTGCTCAAATGAATTTATCAATGCTTTGCTCTCAATATACAGAATATCAGTTTTCAAGAGACGTTTAATAGCGGAATCAAGGGGGGTAAATGTTAATATTGTTAAGTTTTTTAAGCAATATATGAGACAGTACTTCTAACTACTTTTAAATCAATATCGCTTTAAAAATAGATTTCCTGCATTTATTAATAAATATATTAAAAATAATATATTTCTTGATCTAAATAATGATGAATTAGTTTTTAAATACCCACTTGAAAACTGATATTTATATTTAGTATATATCTTAAAAAAATTAACATTAGCTTGTAAGATCGATATCCCTCAATTTTCTTTTAATTTTTGCGTAGGCTTGTGTGTGTGTGTGTGTGTGTGTGTGTGTGTGTGTGTGTGTGGGTGGGGTGGTTCTATGTGAGAGTACGTGTGTGGATATGTGTGAATCTTTTTCTTATTTTTATTTGTAAATTTTATATACATGTGCAATATTGAGTTTTTGAATAAAAAGATAAAAAAAGGCGCTGGTTTAAGGCACCAGTCTCCTCGGAGGCGTGGGTTCGAATCCCACCGCTGACAAATATTTTTTTTTCATCTTTGGAACTAATTTTCCCTAGTTTGACCCTAAATGTCCTTTAAAGGTCACCTTTGTGTGGTTCCTACCATCACCACAATTCGCACCTAGCCTCACCATAAACCATACGCGCTACATTTTTTCTTTAGCAGCAAGGGATATTTTATATGCACCATCCCAAAGACAGGACTGCCTTTGATATCGTGACGCACTGGTTGGGACGAGAAATAGTGCAATGGGCCCACCAATGGGGATCGATCCTAGACCGACAGCGCATCGGGCAAGCGCTTTGCAAGCTGGCCTACGTGTTGCCCCCAGCTCTATACAGAATGAATGAATGTTTAACGACACCCCAGCACGAAAAATACATCGGCTATTGGGTGTCAAACTATGGTAATGGAAACAAATACGGTGATGATCAACATCAATAGAAAAATTCAAGATATAAATAAAAACAGTGTAAAGAACTGTGCAAAAATACAAATTCAAATATCACAGATAGATACTGACTTTTACTCTAAACTTCAATTTGTGCTGTATTGGCCATTCTCAAAGAGAATGTTACACCCCTGCACCACGGTGAGGTTACAGCACGCGCAGGGGAGCTCAATACAGAGACACTGTGTCCGGTCTTTGTGATAATAAAGACAATAGAACAAGACGGTAGCGTGGCCTGGCTACGGACCTGTATGGGGCACTGGTGTGGACTGGAACAAGAATATTAAAAAAAAGACAGAATAAAAGAAAACAGTATCCTGAGACGACTCCGTAAATACAGAAAGCAATGAAGGAAGGAAATGTTTTATTTAACGACGCACTCAACACATTTTATTTACGGTTATATGGCGTCAGACCTATTATGGTTAAGGACCATACAGATATTGAGAGAGTAAACCTGCTGTCGTCACTTCTTGGGCTACTCTTTTCGATTAGCAGCAAGGGATCTTTTTATATGCACCATCCCACAGACAGCATAACATATACCACGGTTTTTGATGTACCAGTCGTGGGGCATTTGCTGGAGCGAGAAATAGCCCAATGGGCCCACCGACGGGGATCGATCCAGAACCGACTGCGCATGGTTTAAAACATACCCACCAAAAAAAAGAAAAAAAAAGAAACGAAAGAAAGATGTGTTTTATATAACTACGCACAACATATACTAATTATTTCAAAACACTAGTATCCTTATTTTTGTCCGTCATATTGAATTTTATAACACCATCTCGGATTTTTGCCATATTGGATTTTCCAATGAAAGTAAAGTTTGTTTTATTTAACGACGCCACTAGAGCACAATTATTTTTTATCTTATAGGCTATTGGGCGTCAAACATATGGTCATTCTGACACTGTTTTTTAGAGGAAACCCGCTGTCGCCACATAGGCTACTAGGTTGTGCCGCATGCTTTGTCCCCCCCCCCCCCCCCACCTCCCCCCGTGCCGCCCCTGGCGCACGTTTCGTCTTCGCACGGACCGCGTCGCCGTACACCAAAGTCACTGTTGCCCGTGACCCGGTGTAAGCGATGTGGTACTCTACAGTTTCCCGTAGTTGTCGAAAGCGCATGATACTACGTCTTTCCTCGTCGCTGGCTTAACTTAACATTTCTATCCATGACAGAGAGCTAACCAGTGGTGACGCTAAGTAACCTTTGAACAACTGGCGGACCGTTAAAAAAACTGCGCCTAATTTCCTTCTCAAAAATGCGCACCATTTCTCTTTGGTTTCATCCTCCGGGACTCAAAAATTCCTAAACCACCCTCCGCCAGTTACCGACCCCGGTCGGACTGCCGGCACTACCTTGCACCTGCCAGTGCAGGCGGTCCCCCCGCCCCACCCCTTTTCTGTCCTGGACGGAAAAGCCGGCTGAGGCCGACACTTGCGTCCAGGACAGGCGTGCGCTACAACAGCTTGTTCTGAACGTGCACGTTAAAGGGACAGTCAACTCAAACAAGAGCCTTATGTGTTGAAGAGATGCATACCCGGACCACCAACACATACTGACACTTTAACAAATGAAAAACGCGTAATTTTAGAGTTAATAAAAAAAAAAAACCCATGATTATTCCTGCTAAATGGGGGCAGCCATTTTGTTTCGTTTTCCGGTGGTATAGCTTGGGGAGAAGTGACGTACGCTCCGTCCAACTCCACTATGCATAGTGTAAACAAACGCTCTAATTTACGACAACGCGCTTCGCTTTCATCAACCTGACTTGTAAACAACATAAATGACTTGATAGTATAATAAACTATTTAAATAAATATATTTCAATTTGCATCAATAGAACGAAATGGAGTTATAGTATTTTTCTCTTTTTAAAAAACCAAAGAAAAAACATATTATTAGGCCTATTGGTAGGATACGTTCGAGCAAAAACGACCACTCACGATACCCAAGTGATAATTTTCTTTTCTTTGGGACTACGTAATTGGTCAGTTTTGTGATTTTAGAGGGGAAAGTCTACTTAATCAAGTGTTTTACAGAATTACTTACAGTAATAAAGCAGGACGGCTGATAATGTCCATTACGATTTGACCGGTGTTCGCGCGGTTATCACACAATACCCTGTGATTTTAATTTAAAAAAGGCACATTGTTTTAGTGTGTCTAGACACAGTATCTGGGGACCGTCTAAATATACACCTGCCAGTCAGGAACCACAGGTACAGGAAAGAAAAGACCAATTAACCAAAAAAACACTCCGATTATTATTTCAGTACATTGCGATTCATCCGCAAAAATTAGGTATGTTTTGTTTCTTCAGTTCTAAGACACGTTAGGTATTACTTAACCACCAGCTCACCAGAGGGCGTATTCACTGGAATGGTACAAAATGTCTGCGCCCGTTATATATAATAGCCGTCACATTTAACCGTTTTATTAATTAACTATACGATTATACTTGTTGATATTGAGCAATAATGTGCATTATATATCGTTGACTATGCACACCAGGCCAAATGCCTTAATTATCCCTTCCTTTAAATTCTCAGACGTGACCTGACCCGCTGTGATAACAAAGACAATAGAATGATGTGGTAGCGTGGCCGAGCGGTCTAAGGCGCTGGTTTAAGGCACCAGTCTCCTCGGAGGCGTGGGTTCGAATCCCACCGCTGCCAAATATTTTTTCTTCATCTTTGGAATTAATTTTTATGCTAAAATCATAAAGTTTGTTTTGTTTAACGATACCACTAAAGCACATTAGTTTAATAATCATCGGCAACTAACCCAAACTTTAACCCCCAATTACGCCGTTATGTCGATGGCAGTTGTATGCCACCAAAGGAATCCGATAGCAACACACATATACAAAATATTATATCTTCACATTGACAAAACACTTAAAAATATATAATATTGTCGTAAAAACATTTCTAAATTATGTCGCTGGAAGTTGTGTGCCACCACAGTATTCTTTGAATTCATAAAATCACCGATAAGAAGCGATACAATCAATCAATCATTTCACGGGACGGTTGAGGAATCTGGTTTTGCACAAAAAGCACGTGCATAATTAAACTGAAGTATACAAGTGTTTCCTACATGTTGAATCAAATGCTGAATGCAGGCCCGTAGGGACGATATCTGGAGGGGTCACAGTCTCTAGTGCAAGGGACTGCGCATCAAGCGAGCGCTTTTCCACTTGGCTACGTCCCGCCCCTCAATTTTTCAATTAATACCTCCCTCAATTTCAAATAAGAAGGTAAAACCACAATGTTATATTGGTTACGATAAATGCGAGTTTGAAATGTCAATGTGAAAAACTTTAAGTCAAAAAGAGCTTGGTCCAGTTGTCCGAAGCATAGAACTCTGAGTTAGTCTAATATTTTCTTTTTATTATTGCACAAATACAAGATAAACTTTACATTTGATTATGTTACTATATATGGGTGCCTTTGGTTGTTCTAAATCAAGTTTTAACAGTATGTTTTAAATTATTATTAAAATTCAGTCCTTGAAAGGAAAGAATGGAAATATTTTATTTAACAACGCACTCAACACATTTTATTTACTGTTATATGGTTAAGGACCACACAGATAATGAGACAGGAAACACGCTGTCGCCACTTCATGGGCAACTCTTTTTCGATTAACAGCAAGGAATCTTTTATATGCATCATCCTACAGACACCAGTTGTGGAACACTGGCTGGAACGAGAAATAGCCCAATGGGTCCACCAACGGGGATCGATCCCAAACCAATCGCGCATCAAGCGAACGCTTTACCACTGGGCTACTTTGTCACAGAGTTTTGTCCATGACAGGGAGGTAGACCGTGGTTGAGCTATGCAATCTTTGAACAACCGGTTCCTTATCTATATGGGGCGAGACGTAGCCCAGTGGTAAAGTGCACGCCTGATGTGCCGTCAGTCTAGGATCGATCCCCGTCGGTGGGCCCATTGAGCTATTTCTCGTTCCAGCCAGTGCGCCACGACTGGCATATCAAAGGCCGTGGTATGTGCTATCCTGTCTGTGGGATGGTGTATATAAAAGATCACTTCATGCTAATGGAAAAATGTAACGGGTTTCCTTTCTATGACTGAGTCAAAATTACCATAATATGTTTAAAATCCAGTAGCCGATGATTAATAAATCAACGTGCTCTAGAAGTGTCGTTAAACAACACAAACGTCTTCCTTATCTATATAGATCTGTAGACCGTCGTGTTCAGTCTTTGTGATAACAAAGACAATAGAATGATGTGGTAGCGTGGCCGAGCGGTCTAAGGCGCTGGTTTAAGGCACCAGTCTCCTCGGAGGCGTGGGTTCGAATCCCACCGCTGCCAAATATTTTTTCTTCATCTTTGGAATTAATGTTTATGCTAAAATCATAACGTTTGTTTTGTTTAACGATACCACTAAAGCACATTAGTTTAATAATCATCGGGAACTAACCCAAACTTTAACCCTCAATTACGTCGTTATGTCGATGGCAGTTGTATGCCACCAAAGGAATCCGATAGCAACACACATATACAAAATATTATATCTTCACATTGGCAAAACGCTTAAAAATATATAATATTGTCGTAAAAACATTTCTAAATTATGTCGCTGGAAGTTGTGTGCCACCACAGTATTCTTTGAATTCATAAAATCACCCAACAGAAGCGATACAATCAATCAATCGTTTCACGGGCCAGTTCAGGAATCTGGTTTTGCACAAAAAGCACGTGCATAATTAAATTGACGTATACAAGCGTTTCCTACTGAATCAAATGCTGAATGCAGGCCTGTAGGGGCATATCTTGAGTGGGCACAGTCTCTAGTGCAAGGGATAGTCTCTGTAGTAAGGGGGAGCACAATCCACATTTTAAACCTTATTTATATAGTGAAGGACAAACAAACCATACATTTTAAACCTTATTTATATAGTAAAGGACAAACAAACAGTATATTTTTGCCCTCAAGGGGGAGTTAATGATTTTAATGATATTAAAAAGTGTTAAATGGCTAGACTCAATCAAATAAAGTTTGCTTTGTTTAACAAAACAACTAGAGTACATTGATTTATTAATCATCGGCTATTGGATGTCAAACATATGGTCATTTTGACACAGTCATAGAGAGGAAACCCGTTACATATTCCCATTAGCAGCAAGAGATCGTTTATATGCACCATTCCACAGACAAAATAGTACATACCACGGCCTTTGATATACCAGTCGTTGGGCTCAGTAAAATTCAACGCAAACACCCAATGGATGTCAAACATATGGTCATTTTGACACAGTCATAGAGGAAGGAAGGAAATGTTTCCCATTAACGACGCAGTCAACACATTGTATAAACGGTTATATCTAAGGAAGGAAGGAAATGTTTTATACCACGGCCTTTAATATACCAGTCGTTGGGCTCAGTAAAATTCACGACGAAGTGTTTTATTTAACGACGCAGTCAACACATTGTATAAACGGTTATATGGAAGGAAGGAAGGAAATGTTTTATTTAACGACGCAGTCAACACATTGTATAAACGGTTATATGGAAGGAAGGAAGGAAATGTTTTATTTAACGACGCAGTCAACACATTGTATAAACGGTTATATGGAAGGAAGGAAGGAAATGTTTTATTTAACGACGCAGTCAACACATTGTATAAACGGTTATATGGAAGGAAGGAAGGAAATGTTTTATTTAACGACGCACTCAACTCATTTTTATTTACGGTTATATGGCGTCAGACATATGCTTAAGGACCACACAGATATTGGGAGAGGAAACCCGCTGTCGCCACTTCATGGGCTACTCTTTTCGATTAGCAGCAAGGGATCCAAGACCGACCGCGCATCAAGTGAGCGCTTTTCCACTGGGCTACGTTCCGCCCCTCAATTTTTCAATTACTACCTCCCCCAATTTCAAATAAGAAGGTAAAACCACAATGTTATATTGGTTACGATAAATGCGTGTTTGAAATGTCAATGTGAAAAACTTTAAAAGGGACTTTCCTGAGTTTGCTGCATTGTAATATGTTTCCGACTAATAAAATATTTCTACGATTAAACTTACATATTAAATATATTTTCTTGTTTAGAATATCAGCGTTTGTATATTCAATGTGTTTCTGGTAGTCTTAATATTTGTAAGAAGCCCAAACTGGATTTTTTCTTCAAATAATTTTGTACGTACGAAAAAAGATATATTTTAGGAAATAAAATGAAATTTAACCTAATACAAATATCAGAACGATCAGAAACACGTTTAATGTACAGCCACTAATATTATATGCAGAAAATATATTTGATATGTAATTATAATCGTTAAAAAATCTCTGCTAGTCAATAACATCTTAAAACATGTAGCAAACTCAGGACTGTCCCTTTAAGTCCAAAAGAGCTTGGCCCAATTGTCCGGAGCATAATTAAATCAACTCTGAGTTAGTCTAATATGTTCCTTTTATTATTGCACAAATACAAGATAAACTTTACATTTGATTATGTTACTATATATGGGTGGGTGCCTTTGGTTGTTCTAAATCAAGTTTTAACATTATGTTTTTAATTATTATTAAAATTCAGTCCTTGAAAGGAAAGAAAGGAAATGTTTTATTTAACGACTCACTCAACACATTTTATTTACGGTTATATTGTTAAGGACATATTATGGTTAAGGACCACACAGATAGTGAGAGAGGAAACCCGCTGTCGTCACTTCATTGGCTACTCTTTTCGATTAGCAGCAAGGGATCTTTTATATGCACCATCCCACAGACACCAGTCTGCGCGGTCAGTCTAGAATCGACCCCCGTCAGTGGGCCCATTGGGCTATTTCTCGTTCCAGCCAGTGTACCACGGCTGGTATATCAAAGGCCGAGGTATGTGCTATCCTGTCTGTGGGATGGGGTATATAAAAGATCACTTGATACTAATGGAAAAATGTAGTGGGTTTCCTCTCTATGACTGAGTCAAAATGACCATATGTTTGAAATCCAGTAGCCGATGATTAATAAATCAACGTGCTCTAGAAGTGTCGTTAAACAACACAAATGTCTTCCTTATCTATATAGATCTGTAGACCGTCGTGTTCAGTCTTTGTGATAACAAAGACAATAGAATGATGTGGTAGCGTGGCCGAGCGGTCTAAGGCGCTGGTTTAAGGCACCAGTCTCCTCGGAGGCGTGGGTTCGAATCCCACCGCTGCCAAATATTTTTTCTTCATCTTTGGAATTAATTTTTATGCTAAAATCATAAAGTTTGTTTTGTTTAACGATACCACTAAAGCACATTAGTTTAATAATCATCGGGAACTAACCCAAACTTTAACCCTCAATTACGTCGTTATGTCGATGGCAGTTGTATGCCACCAAAGGAATCCGATAGCAACACACATATACAAAATATTATATCTTCACATTGACAAAACGCTTAAAAATATATAATATTGTCGTAAAAACATTTCTAAATTATGTCGCTGGAAGTTGTGTGCCACCACAGTATTTTTTGAATTCATAAAATCACTAGATGAAAAAAAATAAAAAAAAATATTTAACGACGCACTCAACACATTTTATTTACGGTTATATGGCGTCAGACATATGGTTAAGGACCACACAGATTTTGAGAGGAAACCCGCTGTCGCCACTACATGGGATCTTTTATTTGCGCTTCCCACAGGCAGGATAGCACAAACCATGGCCTTTGCTGAACCAGTTATGGATCACTGGTCGGTGAAAGTGGTTTACACTTACCCATTGAGCCTTGCGGATCACTCACTCAGAGTCGGTATCTGGATTAAAAATCCCATGCCTCGACTAGGATCCGAACCCAGTACCTGCCAGTCTGTAGATCGATGGCCTAACCACGATGCCACCGTGGCCGGTCACTCACTCGATAGAAGTTACAATCAATCAATCGTTTCACAGGCCTGTTCAGGAATCTGGATTTGCACAAAAAGCACGTGCATAATTAATCAAATGCTGAATGCAGGCCTGTAGGGACGATATCTGGAGGGGGCACAGTCTCTAGTGCTAGGGATAGTCTCTATAGTAAGGGGGAGCATAAGCCACATTTTAAACCTTATTTATATAGTGAAGGACAAACAAACCGTACATTTTTGTCTTCAAGTGGAGGGGGTTGGGGGGGGGGGGGGGGGGGGGGACAGGCCTCCTTCTCCCAGACTCTACAAGTCTGGAATGATAGCCATTGAAACAAATTTGAAACACATATCGGATATTAAAAAGTGTTAAATGGCTAGGCTCAATCAAATAAAGTTTGTTTTGTTTAACAACACCACTAGAGCACATTGATTTATTAATCATCGGCTATTGGATGCCAAACACATGTCCATTTTGATACAGTCATAGAGAGGAAACCCGCTACACTTTCCCATCAGTAGCAAGGGATCTTTTATATGCACTATTCCACAGACAGGATAGCACATACCACGGCCTTTGATATACCAGTCGTGAGCTTCAATCAAATTCAACGCAAACACCCAATAGGAAGGAAGGGAATGTTTTATTTAACGACGCACTCAACACATTTTACGGCGTTGGCCATATGGTTAGGACCTCTCATATATTGAGAGAGGAAACCCGCTGTCGCCACTTCATGGGCTACTCTTTTCGAATAGCAGCAAGGGATCTTTTATATGCACCATCCCATAGACAGGATAGCATATACTACGGCCTTTGGAATACCAGTCATGGTGCACTGGCTGGAGCGAGAAATAGCCCAAATGGGCCCACTGACGGGGATCGATCCCAAACCGACCGCGCATCAAGCGAGCGCTTTACCACTTGGCTACGTCTCGCCTCGCCCCCCCCCCCCCCCCCCCCCCCCCCCCCCCCCAAGCGTCAAACCAGTGCACACCCAGTATGCAGCTGGTTGATACAGACTGAAGAACCCCCACACCCTGCCTGCATTGCAGAGAGAGCTCAATGGGACATGGACGAGAAAGCGTATCAGCAAATTGAATTGAACGTTTACGTTGACCACATACGGCAACATCTAATATCGTTATTTTGAGCTGACGGCGGACAAACACGTTAGTCAAGACTTTGAAGCGGCTGTTTAACTCAGTTATAGATATGCAATATTGCCTCCAATAATCACCGACTGAGAATTTCGATTTGTCAGTTGTGTCATAATTAAAATTTATTTTTGTTATAACACCCATCCACCCACCCACCCACCCAAGGACGAGTAGGCTAACTATTGTTTTCGTTTTAAAAATGTAATAAAGTTTTATGAAGTGCTTTGTTGGGTCTTTTTTAATGAAATCTGTTTTGATATTATCATTAATATAAACAAAAATATATCTTACACGAATTAAGGGTCGTGGCGTAGCCCACTGGTAAATCGCTCGCAAGATGCGCGGTCAGTTTGGGATCGATCTCCGTCGGTGGGTGGCCCATTGAGCTATTTCTCGTTCCAGCTAGTGCACCACGACTGGTATATCAAATGCCGTGGTATGTATTATCCTGTCTGTGGGGTGGTGCATATAAAATACCTCTTGCTACTAATGGAAAAAATGTAGCGAGTTTCCTCTAAGACTGTATGTTAAAATTACCACGTTTGACATCCGATAGCCGATGATTAATAAACCAACGCGCTCAAGAAGTGTCGTTAAATAAAACATAATTATGTGAATGTGAATTTTTGTAAGTGTATACAATTTAGATTCTCTTGGTGTTCGTCTTAATTTTGCCCAGTGGTAAAGCGTTCACTTGATTCGTGGTTGGTTTGGGATTGTTCCCCGTCAGTGGGCCCATTGCGCTATTTCTTGCTCCAGCCAGTGCATCACGACTGGTACATCAAAGGCCGTGGTATGTGCTATCCTATCTATGGGATGGTGCATATAAAAAATCTCTTGCTGCTAATCGAAAAGAGTAGAGTAACCCATGAAGTTGCGACAGCGGGTTTCCTCCCTCAATATCTGTGTGGTCCTTAACCATATGTCCGACATTTAAATATTTTTATAACCGTAAATAAAATGTGTTGAGTGCGTCGTTACATAAAACATTTCCTTCCTTCCTTTCTTCATATTGATTTTAATTATATATCGTGTGCCACGTAACTCCCCCCCCCCCCCCCCCACACACACACATAAAAGCAACCACCCCGATAAACACTCTGATAACCCTGCTGAAAACGCGACGCCAAATTCTTCTTACTAATCTAGACTACGGGCACGACTGTATTCACGGAGAATGAACTAGAAGACAAAATAAGAGAGAAATGGCAAGAAATCAGAACATTTATTTCCTCATAGAACCCCCCCCCCCCCCCCCCCCCAAACATTTGAGGGCAGTCTACGAACAAGATGGTGGACACATTGACCACCTTTTCAAGTACAGAAAAGTAGATAGAATTTCACATAGCTTTTGGCGTCGCATTTTCTTCTCTTTTTTTTTTTTCTTTTTTTTTTTTATCAACTAATCTGTTGTTGTTTAAACACTATTTGTCCTATGGGCCTATCATTTGTATTGGCAATTATCCAAATATCCATATAGTAATGACGGTTCAATATTCAGTAGTGTTATCGGGTTTTTTTTTTGGGGGGGGGGGGGGGGTTTTTTTGGGGGGGGGGGTAGAGGGGCACTTAGCTATTGGTGTAGTATCTTTTGTCTTACAATTTTAAATCTGGTTCTATTTTAACAATATTTGTCCTATGGGCCTACAATTTTCACTGGCAATTATCCAAATATACATAAAGTAATGACAATTAAATATTCAGTAGAGATACGGAGTTTGGAGGACACTTAGCCCTTCGCGTCGCATTTTTTACTTACAATTTTGAATCTGTTATTATTTTAACATCATTTGACCAATGGGCCTACAATTTTCACTGAAGGTCCCAAATATCGATATAGTTTAGTATTGGGGGTGGAATATCGAAGTTAGAATCCCCATCCTTTTAAACTGTGTGTGTGTGTGCCAATATAATATAATTCTATAAATTATTTAGGACCAACTTTTATTTAGTTATAATTTTGGGGATTAATTAATACGGTTCTATAGTAGTGCATGGCGCACGTTAAGCCAATATTTTTTCTTAATGTGCAGGGCGAATTGCTTCCATCTATGTTTAGCAAATTTAAAATGGCGGGGAAAGTTTTGAAGGTTGTTGTTGGACGATTTAGTTTGTTAATAATGACGCAAGTACTTCAATCGGGATTTAATGAGTACGGTAGGTTATACATCTTTGGTTTGTGTGTTCATTTGTTGTTCTGTTTCGGTTGAAAAATTATTGAAACATGGTGCCACAAGTTTTGAATACCAACTATATATAGAGTAATGCAACCATTTTCAAACATAGAAAGAACCACACGATATTGGACAACAACAACAACAAAAAAAACGAATAAAACCTTTTGTAAAACATTCCACGAAAGTCACGACCACTTCTCCAAAAGCATAACCAACAATATTGAATTTCTTACTGAGAAAAACGTAATCTTGGATCTAAAGAAATTAACTTCTTGAGCGGGGGTGGCCAATATAAATAAAATCAGACGCCAACCTCCTAAATACCTCGAACGTGTACCAAACAACCAATGTATAAGGCCCGATGCACCGATGGTTTACCGCAAACCCCCGCAATGAAGCGTACGGGACCATCAGCATCTAATCCCAAAATATTACCGTAATACGGAATGTCGCGTATTTCGGCAATCGCAGAATCAGGAATCGTATCTATTAATGGGAAAAGTCTTGTTAAATGATTACTCGGATTGAAAGAGCTGATTCCAGAATATGAGACGGGGTAATCGGCACGCGGAACGCTGAAACGCTAAACGAACATGATCTCATGCACCGGATTTCGCTTTTCTCCGTTCGTTTAACAAAGCGAAACGTGACGCTCCGTCTAAATTGTGAGATTGGGCGGACGGGAACGAAATACTCCTCCGCAAACCACGTGTTGACACTGGTCGCGGGGGAAAGGTTTGGTGTTTGTTTTTCTTTTTGTCCGGAATGGAAATGATCTTTAATTGCGGATTAGGATGGACAATTCCGATACGGGCGTATGGACTTTTATGAGAACGGGCAGTTTAATGTAATTGTGGCTTTTTATTAAACGTCTAGTTGGCGTTTCGAAGACAGAGGCAAAGGGAAATAATTTACGTTTTTTTGTGTGTGACTTCTTAGATTGGCAAAACTGAAATTAGTTGATCACAAATCTGAACACGACAAAACTGTATTACGTGATAAAAATCGTATATCTGCACTTGTAAGACAGAGTCGAACGGATGTTATGCAAAGTCTTGATTGCTTCCTTTAGGAGGATCGCCACTCCCCTAGGAGATTAGTAACAGAATGTTTCATCCCTCCTGTACCTGAATATATACAGCTGTGGTGGCATGCACTCATGAATCATTGTAAAAACAGATGATATCAAGTGTTCGCAAGAGGTGAGCAAATCCTGCCCAACCGGTGAGCCCCGTCATGAGTGCAACATGCAGCCACCATGTTCATAGGTAAAATGTTCAATGTTCACCAAAAAAGACGAAAAGGCATGTACACGGTCAAAATAGGGCATTGCAAGATAGACATTATTTTAGTCCATGATGCGTCATATCGTGAAATGGCCTCTGAGTGTCTACCATAAAACGTTTGAAGGCTTTCAGGAGTCCTTGTATGCCATCATCATGGTGGGTTGAAAAAATCCCGTGCCCGGACGCCCGGGGCTACCAGATGTTATGACCGGGCAACCAGTTTCATACATGACGTTAGCCCGGCGGGCTACTGGGAGACAAAACAACAACACTAAAAACAAACAAACATATAAAGCATAGATAATACTGTATAAGAATATTTTAGGGTTACCGGAATATGATGCTGGGCTACCACACAATTAAAAAAAATTCCACCATAACATAATGTTATAATCCTGATCAAACAACTTCTCTGCCGAAACGATTCATCGATCTTGCCAGCTAACCATCCATCCACCCATCCACCCATCCACCCACCTATCCCTCCACCCATCTATTCATCAACTCATCAATCCATCAATCCATCCATCACACATCCATCCATCCATCTGTCCATCCACCCACCCATCCATCCATCCATCCATCCACCTACCCAATCCATCCATCCATCCATCCATCCAGATCCAGATCCAGATCCAGATCCAGATCCAGATTCAAATCCAGATCCACATCCACATCCATCCATCCATCCATCTATTCATCAACTCATCTATCCATCAATCCATCCATCACACATCCATTCATCCGTCTGTCCATCCACCCACACATCCATCCATCCATCCATCCATCCATCCATATCCACATCCACATCCACATCCACATCCACATCCACATCCATCCATCCATCCATCCATCCATCCACCCACCTATCCATCAGTCCATCTATTCATCAACTCATCTATCCATCAATACATCCATCCATCCATCCATCCATCCACCCACCCATCCACCCACCTATCCCTCCATCCATATATTCATCAACTCATCTATCCATCAATACATCCATCCATCCATCCATCCATCCATCCACTTAACCCCAAACATTTCGCTCATCCCTAAAACAACATTAATTCATTTGAAAGAGAAAAGCGTACAAACACGATATGACTCTTCACAACACACACATCTCGGTTCTCCGTTTGCGGGCGGAAAACACCGCAGATTAAAGCGTGCGATAAATAAACATATAAACCTTGTATGACAAGCACATTTGTTCCTCATGGACAGGAGAGTAAATATCGTTGTACTCGTGATGGATGAACATCGCGCACTGTAACGTGAAGATTTATTTTGTCTGTCTCACCCACGCTGTATATTCATATCAGTTTGATCGCTTCTATGTGTGTGTGTTTGTGTGTGTGTGTTCCCAGACTCGTGATTTCCCAGAGCTGTAATACTAAAAGTGAAATAAGGGGAACCTTTTATTACTATTGTCATTTCTGAGATGTATGCTTGTATGATTTCTGTATGTACTTATATATATTTGGGGGCGGGACGTAGCCCAGTGGTAAATAAAATAAAGTTTGTTTTCTTTTAACGACACCCAGTGTTAAAGTGTTCGCTTGATGCGCGGTCGGTCTGGGATCGATACCCTTCGGTAGGCCCATTCGATTAGGTAGTGCTGGGCGCGCATTGCGTCAATACAAAGCACGCTTTCTTTCTACGTCCATTCGGACTAGCCCATTGGGCTATTTCTCGCTCCAGCAAGTGCACCACGACTGGTATATCAAAGGCCGTGGTATGTTTTGTCCTGATTGTACATATAAAATATCCTTTGCTACTTATCGAATAAAATGTAGCGGGTTTCCTCTCTAAAACTATATCGAAAAACAAATTACAAAATGTTTGACATCCAATAGCCGATGATTAATAAATCAATGTGCTCTAGTGGTGTCGTTAAATAAAACAAACAATATACGCAAAGCGGCCCCCTATCCCTCCGGCCCCATAGAACGCCGGTACATGTTTCATTTCAAACTGCATTAGCAATTATTACCGGCCTCGGTGGTGTCGTGGTTAAGCCATCAGACATAAGGCTGGTAGGTACAGGGTTCGCAGCCCGGTACCGGCTCCCACCCAGAGCACGTTTTAACGACTCGGTGGGTAGGTGTAAGACCACTACAACCTATTCTCTCTCACTAACCACTAACAACTAACCCACTGTCCTTGACAGACTGGGAGCTCAGATAACTGAGATAACCCAAGACAGCGTGCTTGAACCTTAATTGGATATAAGCACGAAAAATAAGTTGAAATGAAAAATGAAAATGAAATGTAATTATTAGTGTTACAGTTTAGCTTGGAAAGTGCACCGGCGGCCCACACAACTATTGACAACAAATTGCACCATTAGGGTGAAAACGGTAGGTCGTAGACGCAATTGGAACACGATTTATGACGACTGTTGTAGACTACAGCAACCTGTCTCCGATGGTCATCAATTCTCGATTGATGTAAGTAGGCCTAATGGACAGTTATTCTGCTTCAGATCTAAAGTAAATCAAACATAATTAATTTAATATGACTGTTTACATTTGTAGGCAATGTTTTAGCCTCAAAAGAGTAATAAAACAAAACGAAAATGGACCAGACTGGAATATAAATTAAACTTTAGTCTCGGTCTAATTCGTTTTGGAGCCAAATTATCGAGACATCGTAACTTTTAGCTGTCGTACGTTTTACCAGTGGTAGCCCAGTGGTAAAGCGATCGCTTGATGCGCGGTCGGTTTGGGATCGATCCCCGTCGGTGGCCCCATTGGGCTATTGCTCGTTCCAGCCAGTGCACTACGACTGGTGTAACAAAGGCCGTGGTATATACTGTCCTGTCTGTGGGATGGTGCATATAAAATATCCCTTGCTGCTGGTCGAAAAGAGTAGCCCATGAAGTGGCGACAGCGGGTTTACTCTCTCAATATTTGTGTGGTCCTTAACCATATGTCCAACGCCATATAACCGTAAATAAAATGTGTTGAGTGTGTCGTTAAATAAAACATTTCCTTAACATTTTACGAGTATCTTGGTGTCTATTTCATTATGAAATTATGTCAGTATGGAAGATCGGTCATGGTAAGAAAAACATAATTTATGTACATTTCGAACATTTTATTTGTACTGTTTGTAATTATCGCATTAGTTTGGGGTTTTTAAAGTTAAGGCTCATATAGAGTGGATGCGGGGCGTGCGTGCGGTCAGAATAAAAATAACATCGAAATGCATCAGTTTCAATGAGAGCGTCTACACTGGATGTGTGCTATGCGCGCATCTACAAAAATGCACGCAGCCGACCGCAATGAAACAATCGTATATAGTGTATATGCCCAAAACGCAAACCGCGGACGCTACAGTCGGACCGCACGCACGCGCTGAGTCCAGTCTATATGAACCATGATAAACTTACGTCTATGTGTAAAACTAGGATACTAAATCCACGACTGAAAAACAATCCTTATAAGGTCTACAAAAGAAACTGTTTCTTGGAAAACATAATTGTTTATTTAGTATATATATAATTATAATGCCGACCTATTTTGTCGGCACGTTCCCGGAAACACAATTACAATAATTTCGAAATGATTGTCTCTATCGTAATTACGTAATTTCCTGCGTGAAACAGATACCTATTCATGTTTGTTATCTGATGTTAATAAATTGTTAATAAATTATCGGTCTCTTTGTAAACGTATGACTGTTAACCATAAGACGTTAAACGTAAACGTAAAGTTACGATTTTTGGCCCCAGATAATTTTTTCGAAGAGATTCCACAATGTGTGTGGGAGGGGAGAGACAGCGTTAAAAGTAGTAGGAGGCGCAGCTCATATATTACTGTTAAAGATTGTTTTTGTTTAACGACTCCACTAGAGCACATTGATTCATCACAGTCAGGTTGCCTGTAGTCCATTGCACTTGCCAGTTCGTGCGGTCTCGCCTTCTCCCAATCCCCCCCCCCCCTCCCCCGCAACACACACACACACACTCTGTCATGGACGGAAGAGTTGGATTGAGCCAACACATGCACACATGACAGGCGTGTGCTACAAAAGCTTGTTCTGAACGTGTATGTAAATCCATAAGACAAGACAAAACAATGATCGTTCTTGTCCTGGACGGAGGAGCCGGCGTGAGTGGACACCTGTGCTCATGACAGGCGTGCGCTACAACAGCTTGATCTGAACGTTCGCATAAAACATGGCAAGGAATCATCGGCTACTGAACAATGGAATAACTTTTGTACGGTAGCGTGGCCGAGCGGTCTAAGGCGCTGGTTTAAGGCACCAGTCTCCTCGGAGGCGTGGGTTCGAATCCCACCGCTGCCAAATATTTTTTCTTTTCTTTTTCTACACCATTAGAGCATATTGGTTTTGAATGTAAAACATTTGGTAATTTTAGAGGGGACCCTGATACATTTTTCCATTAGAAACGCATGATATTTTTAATGCAGTTCCCCCAGAGAAAGGACAGCACATACCACGGCCTTTGATATACTAGTCGTGGAGCACTGGTTGGGAAGAAGAAGAAAAGCCACTCAAGGCTTCTACTACTTCTAAAACTATCTCGTTCGAGCCAGTTTACCACGACTGGTATATCAAAGGCCGTGGTATATGCTATCCTGCCTATGGGATGATGCATATATAAGATCCCTTTTGCTAATCGAAAAGAGTAGCCCATGAAGTGGCGATAGCGGGTTTCCTCCCTCAATATCTTTGTGGTCCTTAACCATATCTCTGACGCCATATAGCCATAAATAAAATGTGTTGAGTGCGTCGTTAAATAAAACATTTCCCTTCCTTTCCTTCTTTCCGAAACAGATTGGCAAGTAGACTGAGCAGCGTCGTTTCAACGGTATGGCAAAAGCTTGATTTTGTAGCGTGCTTCCGTCAGAAAACTATTCAAGTACGCCTATCGTGGCGCAAACTCTCACTTCGACTGGCTGATATTCAATTAAAGTTCAAGCACGCTGACCTGGGTAGACATTTCAGCTATCTTGGGCTGTCTGTCCTTTATTAAATGTTAGCCGTTGAAAATTATCGTCAATGGAAGCCGGTAGGCCTACTTACTGGGCTGTGAAATTTGTCAAGCAAATTTTCTTCTTGTTTTTCAATGTATTTTCTATGGGAGCATGTCTTGACACTCCCCCCCCCCCCCCCCCCGCCCCCTCACCCCCGTTATTCATTTGATTTCGACTTATTTCCGTGCTTATATCCAATGTAGATTCCAGCACGCTGTCTTGGACACACGCCTTAGCTATCGGGACTGTCTGTCCAGTACAGTGGATTAGCTGTTAGTGGTTAGGGAGAGAGAAGAGGGTGTAGTGGTCTTACACCTACCCATTGATTCGTTAAAACTCGCTCTGTGTGGGGTACCGGGCTGCGAACCCTTTACCAACCAGCCTTGTGTCCGATGGCTTTAATCACGACACAACCGAGACCGGTGTCTTTAAACAAAACAAACAATATAAAGCTTATATCCGTATCTCTGTGTGTGTGGGGGGGGGGGGGGGGGGGGGGGGGGGGGGGGGGGGGGGGGGGGGGGGGGGGGGGTGGGGGGGGGATTCAAGGACGCATGTCCCGTCGCGCAAGCCTCTATCATGGTCCGCTAAACACCATTTAAATTAGGTAAACGAAATCTCCCATTTTTCGAAGTTAATCCCAAATCGATTAAAAGATCTGCATCTTTAATTACCGTTACCACCACCGGATGGAGTTTTCTGTGACCGCCATGTTTTGCTCAATATGATACTCCGAAAGACCGTATTCGTTAAATTAGCCGATGATGAATCCGAACTACGTCTTCCGACTGAATTTAGCTTCACGCCATCAACTTGAGCCTTCCAGATAAACGATGGGATTGCGGCAATTGCTCGCTCATTGATTTGAATTAGACCCCGATTAGAGTTACCTCCACTTGAAACTGTCAGCGCTGCGGTAGTAAACGAAGCTCGGAACTGTAAACGACTTCTTTTTTTTTTTCTTCTTTTTTTTTTTTTACGTTAACATGGCGTAGTTCGTCTTGGAATAAAATGACTCAAACGTTTTACAGCTCGAACTACTTGACTAGAAGCGCGGAGGTACTTCCGGTAACCGAATAGGATGCTGGTTAATACTTACGTTTTATGGTTTTTGGCTGATTGCGTGGTTCCTTTGATAAGGTCAAAACTTCAGAATTATGGACATTTTATGTCGCATCACTGGCATTGTGCTTACCAATAGGTTTTAGTTTTTTTTGCGTTTCATGAATGTCAGCTGAACTAAATGCAGACTGAATGTTTGAAGCTACAGAGCTAGAGAATTACAACAATACAGACCAAGTCTGGAAAAAAATGCAGACCAAGGCTAGAAAAAAATGCAAACCAAATATATAAACTTACAGACCAGATTTACAGAAAATACAGACGAAGTCTACAAAAATACAGACCAAGTAGAAAATACAGACGAAGTCTACTACAAAAATACAAACTA